>NC_137063.1:28465484-28589881 GCF_032717465.1 Coenobita brevimanus | reverse complement strand
TTTTTCCTGTATCAGGGTATTGTCTAAATCCCCGTCAAATGAACAACTATCCAATTGGGATAGAGCCACCACTCTCCCTAATGATGGGGTGCTGGCTTGAACAGCAAACTTTGTAAAGTTCTGCCAGGTGAGCTCCGGGACGATTTTCGGTGCTATGTTCGCCACCGCTTTCCCCAATAATGGGAGTGTGACTGCAATTTTCTGCTGGTCATTTTCAAAGCCAATATCCAATAAGGGTTTAATTATTGTCAGATACGTGTGTATATCGTACTGGTCGGGGTCAAACATGGGTAACTGTACGTGCGGTTTAGTTGCCATGTTGCCAAATATTTCTCACTACCTCTCTTCTACGCACAGGTCAAGAACCACTGCTGGCTACCATGGTAATGCTAGGTGAAAAAGGCCCGACTCCTCGGTCCTAAAGCACCTAACGTGTAGCGGGGTCCTCTTTCGAGACCAGAGCTTAGTACAATGAAGAGAGGCAGGACACAAAAACTCCAGGCAATAATCTTTACACGTATATTACCACAGTCAGACACAGGACAAAAGCAGCAGATATTACAACACAATATATGACACAGAAATTAAACCTTAACTAGGATATTAGTATCTCGCAGGATACTGGCTTAACTACTTCGTAATACTGACGCCAATACAGTAATTCTAGTGCACAGGTGTACAGGGAACATGGGTGTGCGTGGAAGCGTGGGGAGAGAGACTCAAAGGGGGGTGGAGGGGAAGGACTCGTGACAGGTCAGAACAGAGTTATAGTAATATTAGGAGAGGGTAAATATTATTAATTCAAACTCAGTTTCATCTGACAGCAAAGGGGTTTTGCATTTGATTCTATCTCTTGTTTACATTACGCTAGCTGCAGGGAGGAGATTCTTTAGGAAGTGAGGGAGTGGAGGGACACCGGGTATTCATTGTTTATGGTAATACAAACGGGAGGATATTATTCATGATTTCTCTATTATTATCTGGTAACAAAGGACATGGGTATATATTCACTACAGAGGATTCCTCGGGGGAGAGTCTTACTGGTTTTCTACAAGGGCGTCACTTGTGAGTCGGATTCCTCAGAACTTACACTGTACTCGTTCTTACTCATCCACCCGTGATTTCATTCGCCCCAATATTTGACATACATTAAGGCACTGTATCACTGTAACCTGTTTCTAGGGCAATGTCACACTTAACATAACTCAGTTCACTAGTTCTGGGGCAACACCACACTTAACATAATTTACTCATGTAGTGGGGGCGGCGGGGGGACATGCCGACGACTATTCTGCCGGACTAGGGACACTGCCAGGGAAGGGCGTGCTGAGAGGGCACGGGACGGCTTGCAGGGGCGTCCTCTCACGTCCAGGGCTGCAGGTGCACAGGAGCCCGCAGTCTCTGGGCTAGGTTCAGGGGTGTGGCCCTTATGGCTGGGGCCAAACAGGTCCAGGAATCTCTGGCTCAGGTTT
Source organism: Coenobita brevimanus (assembly GCF_032717465.1). Classification (NCBI taxonomy): domain Eukaryota; kingdom Metazoa; phylum Arthropoda; class Malacostraca; order Decapoda; family Coenobitidae; genus Coenobita; species Coenobita brevimanus. The sequence goes on along the minus strand of NC_137063.1, from coordinate 28,588,409 downwards.
TGGTCGGAGCTGGAGCTCTTACGCCGCCTCTTGGATGTGGAGAAGTCTCACCCAGGTGTCCTGGGGAGGGCCTGGAGTGACTGAGGACTGCAGTCCCCAGAGTCGAGGGGCGCCGTCAGGGAGGGACTGCGGCACTGACCTGAACTAGGGTCCGTCAGGTGGGTCTTCTCCAGGGCCAGGCATAGAGACCGGAGGCTAGGGGAAGCCATTAGGCCTCGTTGGGTCTCTCTGGTGCTGGGGATCCGGGCACCTGCCTCACGCGGGGGCGATGACACTGATAATACCTTCTTGTGGCCGTGGGGCCCGACAATTGGCCTTGGCTGCCCAGGGGCTCAACTATAGGGCGCCAAGGCCCAGCAATTGGCCCTGGCCTGAGTGGGGGAGTCAGCGTGCCTCTGGTCACCTCCTGAGCGGCAGTAGGCCATCTTCTTCTGCAGGAGGGTGGAGCGGCAGTAGGCCGTCTCAGGGGCAGTGCCTTCGGAGTGACAATTGGCCGTCTGGCGAAGGTGGGAGAGGCAGTAGGCCGTCTCCTTAATCGGGAGGGGGGAGTGGCAGTAGACCGTCTCAGGGGCAGCTCCTTCAGAGCGGCAGTAGGCCGTGTCCTTCGGCAGGAGGGAGGAGCGGCAATCGGCCATCTCAGGGGCAGCACCTTCAGAGCGGCAGTAGGCTGTCTCCTTCAGAAGGAGGAAGGATCAGCAATCGGCCGTCTCAGGGGCAGCACCTTCAGGGTGACAGTAGGCCATCTCCTTCGGCAGGAGGGAGGAGCGGCAATCAGCCATCTCAGGGGCAGCACCTTCAGAGCGGCAGTAGGCCGTCTCCTTCAGCAGGAGGGAGGAGTGGCAATTGGCCATCTCAGGGGCAGCACCTTCAGAGCGACAGTAGGCCGTCTCCTTTGGCAGGAGGGAAGAGCGGCAATCGGCCATCTCAGGGGCAGTGCCTTCAGAGTGGCAGTAGGTCGTCTCCTTCGGCAGGAGGGAGGAACGGCAGTAGGCCGTCTCGGGGGCAGCACCTTCAGATCGTCAATAGGCCGTCTCCTCTCCTTCGGCAGGAGGGAGGAGCGGCAGTAGGCCATCTCCTTGGGCAGAAGAGAAGAGCGGCAGTAGGCTGTCTCAAGAGAAACACCTTGCAATGCTTGGCCGACTGACGAAGGCGGGAGCGGCAGTATGCTGTCTCCAGAGGGGCGCTGTCAGGAACTCAGATATCAGCTCCACCTGGGCTGACCTGGCAATCCTACTCCCCAAAGGTAGTGTCCTCCTGCTAGGGTGGTGGTGCAACGGTTGGGTGTTATAAGGGCACATGGCCCAGGCTGCCTTATGCCGTTGTTGCATGGCATCCCCTAGTGTGGTTGCGGCTACTCCATGGGGTCTGGATGGAGGTGTTGGTGCGTTTCCGGGTGCACTATGCTGATCCTCTCTCACCTCGTTTTCAGGGGCACTATTTTGTATGCCACACATTACAGTAATTTAAGTTTTTTTTAACTAAATGAAAAACGTTTATTTAATTGGAGCATGTATGTTCTGGAAAGAGGTGAAAAGAGTAAGACAGGGTGGATGTGAAGTTAGCAGGGGAGTGAAAGATAAAAATGGTAGATTACTAGTGGAGAAGGGAGAAAAAGTGAGCAGATGGAGAGAACACTTTAAGGAATTGTTGAACATAGAGGATGGAAGTAATGCGAGTATAAGTGGCTGGGGAATGGCTGGGAGAAGGAGGGAGGTGAGAAGACAGGAAGAAATCAGTGGGACAGAAGTTGTAGAAGCAATGAAGAAAGTTAAATTGGGGAAAGCCCCAGGAATTGATGGAGTGTGTGGTGAAATGCTGAAGCATGGGGGAGAAATAGTAGTAGAATGGATGTGGAAGATGTGCAGATTGACCTGAGAGGAAGGTAGAGTCCTGGAGGATTGGAAGTCAGGTATAATTATTCCCTTGTACAAAGGAAAAGGGGAAAAAGAAGTGTGTGGTAATCATAGGGGCATTTGTCTTCTTAGTATGATAGGAAAAGTGTATGGTAGGATACTTATTGACAGAGTTAGAGAAAGAACAGAGAAATTAGTTGGAGAAGAACAGGGAGGCTTTAGGAGGGGAAGAGGTTGTGTAGATCAGATATTCATTCTTAGATCTTTAGTGGAAAAGTTTCTAGAGAAGGAAAAGAAGTTGTATGCGGCTTTCATGGATTTGGAGAAAGCATATGACAGGGTGGATAGACAAGGATTGTGGAAAGTGTTAGGAATATATGGAGTAGATAGGAAGTTGTTGAATGCTGTGAAGAGTATGTACGATGGTGCGAAGGCTGCAGTGCGTGTGGATGGTGAACTAAGTGAATTTTTCTTTTTGAAAGTTGGGTTGAAACAGGGATGTGTCATGTCTCCATGGTTGTTCAATCTTTACATGGATGGGGTAATAAAAGAGGTACAAGGTAGAGTAGTGGATGTTGGAGTGGCCCTGGTGAGAGAGGACAGTGTTTGGAAACTCCCTGTACTGTTGTTTGCAGATGATATTGTGTTGTTGAGTGAAGACGAAGGGGAGCTGCAAGGCTTGGTGGATGAGTTTGGGAGAGTGTGTAAGAAACGGAACCTAAAGGTGAATGTAGGGAAGAGTAAAGAGATGGTCTTTGAGAGAGGTGAAGTCAGTGAATGTACAGCGAGGTTGGATTGTGAGGAATTGGAAAATGTGAGTACATTTAAGTACTTGGGTAGTGTGATGAGTAAGGATGGAGGTTTGGAGGGTGAAGTGCTTGAAAGGGTACAGTAGGGAAGAAAGGTTGCTGGTTCTTTGAAAGCAGTGATAAGAAACAGGGAAGTGAGCATGGAAGTGAAAAAGTTACTACATGACAGTATTGTGATACCAACTCTAACGTATGGAAGTGAAGCTTGGACGTTGTTGGAAGGACACAAGTCAAGAGTGAGAGCAGTGGAAATGAATTATTTAACCCGTCACGTTCCGAGGTTTTCCGCACCTCCGACATCCCCCAATCCCGAGGGATTTTCGATTTTTTTTTTTTTGGCTAAAACCTTCGCTTTTGGTGAGAAACATCGAAAATTCATAGAGAAATCGCTCACCTGAGGTTTAAAATACTCAATCCAGGTAGGAGTTCCTCCTTACCTGACTGGGTTTTCTAACATGCTGGCACCAAAGAAAACGAGTTCTATGGGAGGGTAACTATTTTATCCACTCATTAACGGTATTTATTTATTTACTTGGTACGAATTTATATGTAGTATGAGAGTATATTGGTTTTCAAGCAGTAATAAAGGCATTATAAGCATTGTTTCACTCACTAACTAATCACCATACCTGACCTTTTTTTGCCACATTACCTGATCATTATTTCTGACTGTTTCTTCTTCTAATGCTATGTAAACATTGTCCTCCACATTGTCATCGATTGGGGAATCACTCTGGCCCTGAATATCTTTACTGGCCAGGTCACTGGTAACAGGTGAATTGCCGAGACAATGGCGTGAGGGGGGGAGAGGGGAGGTTATGCGGTGTAAGGCATTGTCCCTGCTTGGCATCTTGTAGAGGAATAAAGGAAGGTTCCCGTGTATACATACAAAAAATCACGTGCAAAAATTGAAAATTGTGCAAATTAGGGACCTTGCAATTGCACGACGTACCGGTACGTCGCCGGGACTGGCAAATGCAAATCGTTGCAATGTACCCATACGTCGATGGGACGGGGCGGGTTAAGAGGAGCCTGTGGAGTCACATGGAGAGACAGGCTGACGAATGAGGCTATAAAGGAGCATTGTGGTGTGGATGTGGATGTGATAGGAAACGTTATGAGGAACACACTGAGGTGGTTTTGCCATGTGGAGAGGATGGAGGGTGAAAGACTGACGAAGAGAGTGTATGTGAGTGAGGTGGAGGGGGGAAGAGGGAGGGGGAGGCCGAGGATGAGATGGAGGGATGGGGTGGAGATGTATATGAGAGAGGGGGGTGTGAGTTGGGAGCAGGGCAGTGAGATGGCGGGGGACAGGGCGACTTGGAGGCGATTTGTTTGTGGCCACCCCAAACGGGATTGAGGCGTCTGGCAATAGATAGAATAGATGTATTGACAGTGTTGCTTTCTGTGGAGCAACATTCATTTCTAAATAAAACACAAAATTATAAATAGTAGTACTATACCTCATACCAATTAATCTGGCCAGACATGTATGGCAACACTGTTCCTACCGAGATTCTGATTGGTTGGAGATGTGTGTTCGATTTCGTTGTTGCTAAAACTGATACTCTTTTTACTATCAGATGTGATACTGAGTTTGTCGACAATACAGTCGTCAAAAGCAATAAGAAATCCGTTATATATTTAACAATAATGAAGTTTTCGTAGGAAGATAGAGATATGAGTCAACAAAGTATTACAACAGTCCAAGTCAAGGTCAGCATTCGAACAATTCCTTTAAATCTCTAACATTCCGCAATATAACAGAAAATTAAGGAAACTGCTTAATCTAATCGTTGGTATAACACATTTAAATTTTAAGACCAGTCCGTACTGTGATAATAGAGGATATACAATGAAACAGTTTTCCTTTAGCCTACTTTGATTTTTCGCGATTTTTTCAAACCTCCTTCCCCGCAGAACTCGTCTTTTCATTAGAATTTTTAATTATTCAGAGTTGTGGCACAATTTAAGGGTGCGGACTGATCTTAAAATTTAAATGTGTGTTATACCAACTCTTAGGTTAAACAAGTTTCCTTAATATTCTGTTTTATTACGGAGTGTCAGAGATTTAAAGGAATTATTCGAATGCTGACCTTGACTTGGACTGTTATAATACTTTGTTGACTCATATCTCTATCTTCCTACGAAAACTTCATTGTTGTTAAGTATATAACAGATTTCTTATTGCTTTTGACGATTGTATTTGTCAACAAGCTCAGTATCACATCTGATAATAAAAAGAGTATCAGTTTTAGCAAAACCGAAATCGAACACACATCTCCAGCCAATCAGAATCTCGGTAGGAACAGTGTTGCCATACATGCCTGGCCAGATTAATTGATATGAGGTATAGTAATTATGGTTCCGTTGTTATTGAAACATTGTTTAGCACACAGGCTCACACTGGTATATAACAGTTTTATACTGAAGTGTTGAACAACATTCTGTACTGCACTATTATTAAAATCATCCACCATGACACAAATATCAGTTTCAAATGAATCACACTGAAAAACATTGAAAAAATAAAAATATAAGCTTTAACCTAACTTAACCTCCTTACCGAACCAAACCTAACTTTAAGTATGACCTAACCTGTAATTTAATCAGTTTTACTTACGCATCTAACATTCTTGATCATCACTGCTATGTCCGATTCGGTTTGGGTGAAACTTTGGAATAATAGCAAGACAAGGCCTGTGACATGGGCCCTCCCCCTCTTTTCCCAAACACACATGGCCGTGTGGGTCTTGTGCTCTGTGACACTTACATAATTAGGATATCCCATGACACCTACAACTGCTAAGAATGGTAAATATGCCAGTATCTACTCACATATCATCGGCTCACCTGATATGAAATGCTTGCTACAGAGGCAGGAGCAGGCTGTCGGCTGCCAATTCTCCCTCTTCACGGCAGCTATCCACTTATTTCCTCATTGGCTAGAAACCGGTAGAAGTGTACCCCACCTCCAGTTTTCTGCCTTGTCTTACAGTCGAAGGCACAACAGTGGAATACCATTGTGGATTCTGCAATTCCCTCTCTCTAGACGTCCAACAATTTGCCGTCTAAAATGGCGCTGTAAACAAAAGTCACATGACTCGCGATGTCACGTAGAAAAGATGTTATGTGGTATGGAAACACTGGCATACTGTCTCATTTCCAGGACTAATATTTTTTTCTTAGCTAAAACACCAATTAATCACTCTGACTCATACTCTTTCCTTATTGTTTCAGTTTGTGAAGAATTTACATTCATATAGCACAAAAGCAATATCAAGCCGTTGGAACGCAAAATATTAGTACAGATAAATTGCAGATCGTCAGCACCGACCTCGCGCGCCACGTGTTAGCAGTGTTTCCAACCAGTGACAACCAAAATTCCCCCAAATTCCCCATTCCGTAATAATATATTATAATCTTTAATTATTATTGTCCAGGTTCAGTCAAATAGACAGAATATTGCAAACATATGAAGAAGAAATGGTTATTCACAATTGATTGATTATAATACAGGTTATTCTAATTAAGTATCCTATTGTTTTGAGGGAAATAAATACAATGGCTATAGAAGTAATGAACTTTTTGGGTTATGACGAACATTAAGTATTCAGTATCAACAGTATACTCTTAGGTAGTGTTACACTTCACTTATGAATGGTAGAAACAATATCACCCATATTGCTTTTGGGTTAGCCTTGGAATATGCAATATACGAAACAAATATAGATTATGCTTCATCAAAGTATCCTGAATTAGGAAGAAAAACATTACGCAAACTAACATCACTCAAATTACTCTTGAGTTAACTTAGGGTATGTCTAATTCCTTTCTCTGTACAGTTGCTTCTGGGCAGGAAAAATATTAATGGGTACGGTTTGTGGAAGGCATCATTATCATTATTATTAGTCAGCTGATCTCTGCCACTGCTGCTGCCGATGTTGTCACCCATTTTCGTTCCTTCGAATGCACATGAAATATCGACTTTATTGATGAAGAAAAAGAGATGGACTATTGTTTCATATTAGAAAATACAGTCACTGTGAAATTACGATAGTTATATAAAAGTTATTTCAATTTCTACAGTTCATTTTATGGGTTAAGTATCGTGCCATTAGCAAAAAAAAAAAAAAAAAAAAAAATTGAAAGCCGATTTCCCCATTTCCCCATTCGTACCCCAAATTCCCCAAATCTGGGGATAATTCACCATGGTTGGCAACACTGCGTGTTCGACCTATTCGGTGCCCTCAATTTCGGCCGGCGGTTTCGTCTTCCCATGTTTTCGGTTTTGAAAATTATACTTTTTTCATACGTAACATTCAATACATTCACTTAAGCATTTGTCAGATGAAGCATTAATCTGTTTGAAAACTATGTGACAGACGTTTCAAAATAAGCATGCAGCAAGACTTGTAATACTGTGATGAATGCTATCGCACCACTTGTTTTAAGTATTTCAGCAACAGTTCTGCAATATTTTTGCTATGCTAGGTGTTTCTAGGTTGACTTCTCATCCTAAAAACATTAGCAACTGAGTGGGGTCCTCTTTCGAGACTGGAACTAGAACACACAACAAGAGGAACAGGGCATAAAAACTCGGCAAACCACCTTGACACATATATTGCCTTAATTTGATCTCCTTACAACATACAACAATTATATACAATACAAGTTATGTGGACAATGTCAGGCTCTGGTACACAATAATATATATACAAGTGTAATCACCATCAGTCATCAATATTCACTACAGTACACAGGAGTTACAGGCAGTCTCTGTAGTCCTTCTTTTACAGCCCTAGTGTACTGCTCGTTAGTTCCAAACCTAGGTTATTCTCACTGCACATTAGAGGTGTCACTGTGTTGGGTATGGACACTGTCAGTCTTCACTGTACCACTAATGTGAATAAGCCATGTAATACAGACACTGTCAGTCCTTGTTCTGTATGGTGTCAGTTATTACACTAGTTGGCTTCTTAGGCTGCTGAAACCTGGACTTAACCCCTAAATACCGAAGCACGTCAATGTACGTGTTGACCACTTTAGCCCTCTCAGCTGAATCACATCAATATAGCGCACCTTGTAAAAAACTGCCTGCACATTGCTCTGCCCCGATTGTGACGTATATCCCTTCAAGCCAATGAGAACTAACCCCTCTGGCCTCGGGTTGGGTGATCCGGCCACTCTGGGGGCAGGGGGGTCATTCCCCCTCTCGGCCTACCCATTGCCTGAATGTTTCGTCATCTGTCACGTAATAACCCTCTCTGAAGACCCTCCCACCCCTCTGTACGCCCCAACAGGACATTGTTAGTCGAAGTTTCCCCCTCCGCCAACCACAAAGTCCATTCCATCCCCCTCCAGCACTCCCATCTTCCCCCCCTACCTTGTTTACCCCTACCTACCCTATTCCCTCCCTCCCTTTCGGCCCCATACTACCCTCCTACCTCCAGTAAACCATTGTGTGATAGAGAGCACACAGCTTGGCTTGCCCTCCCCCCATGCCTCCCCTCCCCCAACACATGTACACATGCTTTATATGTATTGCTTCCATGTTTTTTTTTTCTGTGCCGTTTCGTACCTGAACATGATAAATGCTTCTCTGTATACTGTTCTATACATACAAACACGTGCAATCACAGGCATCTGAGCCCCAGCCGCCCCACTACCACTAAGCCCCATCCCCCCACCACCACCCCTCCACGTCGATACATCTATTGTCTCAGGCGCCGTGTTTCTGAGAGCTTCTGAAGCACTATGAGGCACTGCAGGATTACTCTCCATACGTGAATTAGCTCCCCACACCTGCAAACACACCTGGTTGCATGGTTGATATGCTAAATTACATAGATTTTATTTGTTTCAACTAGCCAAACTGGATGTTACCATAAATGATCTCCCAAGGTTCAATGTACTCGTTGTGGGCCTTCTCCCTGATCGAATTTTGTCTCCCCACACGTACTATCACGATCCAAAGTTTCTTTACCCCCCTGAGTGGAGGAAGGTCGAAGCCAATGTTGAAGAAATGACGGGCCACCGAACACAGGCCAGTTCATGATGGAGGGGTTCACTAACCTGAAGCTTAGGATAATAAGAATCACCCGGATGAAGCACACGAGCCTATTTTGAATCACGGTATCATGAACCATTATTAGTCTTGTATACTGGCAGTGTCCGATCATCTGGTCTTGCTACAACCTTGGCTTCGACCTTCTTCCACTCAGGGGGGTAAAGAAACTTTGGATCGTGATAGTACATACATATCTGTTTTCATAGTAGTTGTTCAAAAACAAACTAAAGTGCTCTACATTGATGAGAAAAGATGGTCCAACCTCCATACCTACAAACCTTCTCCCCACAGGGTAATTTATCTTCCCAAAAGCAAGTAATCTTCCCACACCCCAAAACACCTGTTCCCGGGCTTGGTGTGACATATGATATTGCAATGACCTATTTCAGTAATAGAAATAGTTAGTTATCAAAACTATGGGGCTTTCGAAGATTTTGGGGGTAACTACTTTATTTTTTTTTAATTTGACCCTCGATTGTACGGTGACCATTAGGCCCAGTGGGGGAGCCGATTGCGCTGTCAGGTGTGTAAATTCTTCCTCTTTAGCCAGAACATATTGATTTTCCCCTTGGTGAAAGTTGAAAAAACACCTCTGAATTGCGGCTCCAGTGGCAGACGAGCCAGATCCAATTGCGGTATTTAGGGGTTAATCAGAAGTAGTGCCCAGGCATAGGGGGCTGGTCCTTGGGCGTGCCCTCCCGTAATAGACACAAGACTACTGTAGGGGGTGAGTTAGTCCGGGTGTGGCTGCGGTCCATGGTGCCAGGAGGGTCTTCCTTAGTGGGGCCTCGACCTGGCAGGTGGCCCTTGTGACTGGGGCTGAACAAGGCCAGAAGACGTGCCTGCTGCCGTTTGCTCCTGGCGGAGGGTAGTCAGTGGGACAGGCTTGGGAGGTCCCGCCCCGGGGTTCTGGGGATGTCCCCGGGGTGGCTGGGGGCTGCGGTCACCACTGGGCTGGAGCGCCATCAGGAGTGGCCTTCGGTGTCCCTTCTGAGTGGCATCCATCAGTGCTGGGCATCATCCAGGGGAGATCCGTAGGTCATGGATTCCCTCTCCCGAGATCGGGCCCTGCCATCACTCCTCTCCTCCTGCGGACCACACCTGTGAGGAGAGTGAGAAGGGCATCCCACTCTGAGTGACAAATGGGTCGAGCCACGGACTTCCTCCCATGGGGGAGACCTAGTGGCTGCAGATGAAGGGTGTACAGTGGCTGACCCTTCCCCGACGTGGACAGTGGCCGACGTCACAGTTCCACAGGCTCTCAGGGCAGCAGCAGAAGGGTGTACAGTGGCAGAGCCTTCCCCGGTATGGACAGTGGCCGATACCGCGGTGCTGCTCCCGGAGGAGGAGGAGGCAGATGAAGGGCATACAGTGGCCGACCCTTCTCTGACGTGGACATTGGCCGACGTCATGGTTCTGCCTTTCCCTGGCTTGTCAGCTGACGTGCGTACAGTGGCTGTCACGTCCAACCTGGGGCGTACAGTAGCCGCCATCACGGGGCTGGTTCCAGGGGTGACTGCAACTGAAGGGTGTACAGTGGCTGATAACGTGGTGCTGCAGGGGGCAACAGCTGAAAGACATACAGTGGCCAAACCTTCCCAGGTATGGAGAGTGGCCGATACCACAGTGCTGCTTGGGACTGCCTGTAGACAAGTCCCACCCTGATCCCTGGTGAGGGCTGGCCTGGCTGAGATGTAGTTGGCCGGGACTGCTTCCTTGCTGGTGGCCGTGTTGAGAGCAATAGGGGGGCGAGGTCGTGGGGTACATAGGCCCATCTCGGTTGGGCCTCGCACTCTTTCTATACACCTCCCTGTGGTATCCTCCTGGGATGGGTGTGGGGCCGTGAGTCGGTCCTAAGCTGGGTGTCTCCGCTGGGGGGTGTATTTCAATTTTTCTTAGTAAATCATGTCTAGAAAACTGGTATAACGACTAATGATTACATTATTGCAGAATTTATTTACTATTCGCTAATAATTATCAGGGAAGGGATTTTAAAAAGTATGTGACTGTGTGAGTCAGGAGGATGTGACCAACTTCAATTGAGTTATCAGGTGAACATTAGCATGGGAGTTGCACAGGCTGAGTACTCGTTCATATTAAGGTGTACAGCACCCCAAAAAGCATAAGACACAGGAGGTGTGTGTAGATTTTGGGTTATACGGAAAAGTGTGTGGCATAGCACGAAGATGCTAGGAGTTGGAGAGGGTATACCGAGATATATAGTATATTCCTCGTAGAGGAAGGGGACACCCAATTTTCATAGCACTCAGGCTGCAATGTATGAATCAGATGGATAAACTCGTACAGTATGTTATTAAATGGAACAAAATACTTGAAATCTTCAGACGATGAAAATGTCAATGTGATTATGAACAATCTCAGGCTCCTGTTTGTCCATTCAATAACATGATCTAGTGTTAGATGGAAGACAATACTGTAAGTTGTTTTGGCCATGAATGGGTAAATGATAACTTTGAAAAATCTCAGACTCATGTGGCTCATTCTCAGTCGACCTAAAGGGGTTAATGTGTCACATGGAACTGAAACTGGAGTATTAAGAAAACCCAAGCTTATTTTTGTACAGTCTCCAGCAAAAATCGAGCGACCGACTTCACGAGCAGATTGGTATATGTGGCACTGCCGCACCCCCAGTTTCAACCCCTCCCCCTCTCCCTCGTTCTCATTCGTCTACCCTTCACCCTCCCCACATTCAAGGCAGGAGAGTAAGGCCTACTCGCATTGTTTCAACCAGTCTTCCTTCATCCATTTGTCTTGGGAATAATGGTTTTGTTATGATAACGAAAAAAAAACACATTACAAAGTGTTTTACTCCACAGTATAGTTATTTATACACCACGATCTGAATGCAGGGTGATATAAAATAGTAGTATACTCGTATGATCATGAGGTCTATATAATTTATCATTTTGACGGTTGTATCCAGTCAGTGTGTTAACATTAAATGGTCGGAAGCTATAAGTAGATGTTTGTAGTGGTCGGTGGTGTGCTTCTTTCCTTACTCGACATAATCACTGTTACTTTACAGACTCTATTAGAGGTCATTACCACTAGTTACTACTAATTCCCCATGTGTGATGATAACAAAGTGTTGCTGATAAGTAAAACACATGATCAGTATTATTTTGGTTATCGATGTCGATATCGGATAACGTTGGGCAACAGGGACTGGATGACATCTTGTCTCATGGTTAAACCGCCTAAGCTGGTCAAGCCGAGGCCATGACATTGTTGCTGGCATTACCAAAGGTCAGTCAATACTTAGACGCCATTCATTGCTGTTGACAGTATTATAAGTATCAAGGCCAATTTCATACACATGACAGCCAACAGTACAGTCAGCCGCGTGGTGTGCTTACCTCGCGCACACCATACAACCAGGGCCGGATTACCAGGTATACACTAGGCAAATTGGGCAACTGCCTACCAGGCCACGGCCTGTCACAGGCCATTCAGACTTCCAGAGAGGAATAAATATACGCTTTGGGCATCCAAATAAGTGCCATCAACCTTCAGGCCATCAAAAACGCCATTATAGATCATGCCAAACTTCACTGGAAATAATGGAAAGAAGAGATCTATATGTTGCAGACCAACAGTCTGCACTGCCTACCAAGCCACAGCATGGTTAATCCGGCGCTGCATACAACCAACCCCCTCCACCCCTTGCCTCAGCCACTTACCGCCCCTCACTCCAGCAAGAGACCCGCCACCACCTGATAACTATCAGGAACATAACCTTGCCTTATATAGTTATAACTGCAATAGGGTGTAACTTGCGAATCACACGGTTATAACACGACGTATTTCGAAAAAGGTAACCAATAACTAAACTGGCCGAATGGATGATCTGCATAGTAACCAGACAAACTTGTCTCGATTGCAGCTTACGCTAAACAACATTATCGTACCATACAACAGATAATTCCGTTTATTCGTTTTCAGCGAGAACGTTTTCAACAAAGGTTTGACGAGTTACAGTTCACACTGATCAGCGTTACTTATAGCAACGTAACAGTCGTAGCGGTCAGATTAACCTTATGAGTATTTGCTCTTCAACTTGTGTCCCATGTCTGTTACTACTTTCCTCTATCTCTGTGTGGCCATGGTTTTTTCCAATAACTATCGTCAGCCGAAACGTCATTTGCCTCAGAGAGGGAAGGATGTTCAAATGGACAAACGGTTTTGGTTAAGCAAATATTTAATATGGAAGACTAACTGACTACCGGTAGAGTTAAGAACATTTTAAAAACGATATGAAACAATGGGGTCAGACACTGAATTTATAAGATAATGGAATGTTGTGGGTAACTGGGGGAGTGATATGGTAACCCAGTCAACACCGAGTAGGACCACCCACCACCTTTCTATCGCCCTGTTCCAGTTGCCTAACAATAACATGTGGTATGGTGACAAAAGTGAATGTTTTACTAGAGCTCTGGTGTTTTAGCCTGGCTCACCCTGCAGAGTTAAAGGCTACGTTCAAGCTAATGTATTATAATCCATTATTGCACAGCATATGTGACTCAATAACATTTAGGAAATAAGGTCTTACTGTGTACTGATCATTCAGTGCTTATTCGCCATATCGTTAAACTATAAATATCACCATTATATGGCGCAGTGGACAATACTGTAATGCACACTCCATGGTGATAATACAGAAGTGTTTATGAGCACTGGTGAAACACACACACACACACACTAGGCACCGAGGAGAGCAGACGCACGTCGTCATCACTCCTGGCCAACTTGGCCAGTGGCATTACCTAAATTAGTATCTTTATATGAGTCAAGCTCTGTACCATATTAGACTAAATGGTGTTCTAATATAAAAAAGAAGTTTTAAGTAAGACTTGTTCAAACAGAAAAGAAAACAAAGTAGCGCAAGAATGCATACAATCAGCAGATCGTTTGTTTAGTCTACAACCGCATCAGGGAATGTAAGTACTACGTGCTTTTAATACTGCAGGATGACCATATACTTTAGTAAAGCAAACTTGGAAAGAAAAAGGATAAAGGTAGAAAGCAGGATGATTTCTACCAAGAACTGGTGGAAATGGAGACTCACAATAAACTGGTGGAACGAGTAGACAGACCAGAGATGGCTTTTCAGAATGAGATTGATGAAATTAAGAAACAGATGCACTTGCAAAAGGAAGAAACAGAAAAATTAGGAAAGGAAGTCAACAAGAAAGGCACAACCATCGATGAGTTAACAGTAGAAGTGGGTACACTTAGGAGGAAAATAAGTGAAATGGCAAGTCCAGTAGTCAACCACGAAAGTATTATGGAAGAGTTCAAAAATGATACAGAGACAATTCGGCAAGTAAGCAGTCTAACAGACCGGAGCAGTGATATTGAGGAGAAGATAACACAGGTAAATGATGCTGAGCAAAGCTACAAAAATGATGTGGAAACCACTTATGCTGAAATGGTGAAAGTAAAGAAAGACTTAGAAACAAGGGTGGAAGAAAAAAGCATTAAAAAGGAAGTGAAAAGAATAATCTAAAACAATCCTAAGTTATTCAGAGATTCAGTAGATATCAACAAATCTATAGTAATCACTGGTATAGAAGAAGTAAAAAACAAGATCTCAAGAGACAAAAAGGAGATGGCAAATGTAATGAGCATATTGAAAGAAGTATCAGAGGAAATCTGTAGTAAAAACATAGAGGAACACAAACGGTTAGGGAAATACGAGAGAAGCAAGTCAAGACCCCTAAAGGTAACCTTCCAGAGTGTAAACACAGTGGAGGAGATACAAAAAATTGCATAAAATCTTATGAAAAAAGAGGAGTTCAAAAATGTATGGATAAAAAGATGCTTAACACAAAAGGAACTGGAATTACTGAAAGAGAAGAGGGAGGAAGAAAAAAAAAAAAAAATAAATAAGGGAAGATCAGAGGAGAAGAAAGCATTTTTTTTACAAAGTAATTGGATTGCAGGTACGAAAGTGGTACATAAACAGGAGGGGAAAAAAAGGAGGAAGGTAGTAGAACCAAGTCATGACAAGTATATAAACAAGATGATTAAGTTGATGTACTCAAATGTGCATGGAATGGTATCTAATTTATTAGACATGAATGATTATGTCAGAGAAAATGAAACACATATAATATGCCTAATAGAAACAAAATTAACACCAAGGATATCAAATGACATCCTAAACTTAGAGGAATATAATATATGGAGAAGAGATAGGAACTTAAAAAAAGGAGGAGGAATTATAATATTAACTAAGAAAAATCTAAAAGTCAAAGAAATAGGACTAGATATACCCTCACAAATAGAACTGATTGCAGTAGAGATCAATAAATCTGAAGGGAAAGTAATTGTAGCCAATTTGTACATGCCACCCAGATCAAACACATGGGAAAGAGACGAATATGAGGACCTGGCAGAGAGTACAATTCAGAGTTTAAGAGCATTACTACATAAAATGGAAGAGAAATCGGAAAGAATTATACTAACTGGAGATTTTAATATAAATTGGAATACTATAGATATAATAAGCCAAGAAAGCTGTTGGGACCAAAAGCTTCTGGATCTCGTGCAAGAGTTTTTCCTGCCGCAACATGTAAGGGAAAGCACCAGAAAAAGAGGACTCAATGTACCCTCAATGCTAGATCTCATATTTACTAGGCAAGAAAATGATATTGACAACTGAATATATCACCCTCCATTCGGCAAAAGCGACCATGCAGTACTAAATTGCAACTTCAGGATTGCATATGACATAGTTAACAGCAATGAAAGTTACAAAAAAAAACTAAACAATAAAAAGGGAAAGTATCATGACCTAAAGAAGTACATCTTAGAAATTGATTGGGAAAAGGATCTTAGAGGACAAGATTTAAATGCTATGTATAAAAAATTCTGTGAACTTTATGAAATAGGAGTCCAGAAGTACATCCCACGGAACAAAAGCAGAAAAGAAAAAGAAATGGTTCAGTACAGAATGTAAAAAATCAAAAGAAAAAAGAGATTTGTTGTGGAATAGATACAGAAGACACAATAGTGAAAGGGCATATAATAATTACAAACAGGCAAGAAACGATTATACAAGAATAAGGAGGGAAGCCCAAAAACAGTTTGAGGAGTATATCATAAATAAAAGTAGTGATCAACCGAAGCTATTTTACAGCTACATCAGAAGCAAAACTAGTGTAAAAAATAAAATACAATCCATTACGGACGATGGAATCACCTATACTGTACACAAGAGAAGGATATTTGTGAAGCACTAAACAAGAATTTCCAATCAGTTTTCACAGAGGAAAAAAATTTTGAGAGGAATTGTGGAACATGCATGCCAACACATACTACGAGATATAGAAACATCAGAAAAAGTAATACAGGAGGAGTTAAGTAAATTAGACAAAGGAAAAGCAAATGGTCCTGATGAAATTTCATGTTGGGTGCTACGTGAATGTGCAAAGGAGTTAAACCATTATTTTTAATTTTCAAGAAATCCTTGAGTCAAGGTAAACTACCTGATATTTGGAAGAAAGCAAATATTGTTACCTTATTCAAGAAAGGGAATAGACAAAATCCACATAACTACCGACCAGTATCACTAACCAGTGTTGTAAGCAAGGTATTAGAAAAGCTTATAAGAAAAGCTTGGGTAAATCATCTAGAAGAACACAATATGATAATAGAAAGAAAGTTTGGTTTCAGAAAAGGAAAATTATGTGTTACTAATCTGTTGAGCTTCTATGACAGAGTAACAGACACATTACAGGAAAGAGAAGGATGGGTGGACAGTATCTATTTAGATTTTAAGAAAGCATGACACAGTACCACACCAAAGACTTTTATGGAAACTGTACCATCAAGGAGGAATTCGAGACAGACTGTATTGTTGGATGCAAGATTTTCTCATAAAAAGAGAAATGAGAACAGTACTAAGGGGAAATTACTCATCATGGAAAGAAGTGACTAGTGAAGTACTACAGGCCTCAGTGCTGGCACCAATCATGTTTTTAGTGTACGTAAATGATATAGACAGTAACACTGGAAATGAAAGCTATCTAAATATGTTTGCAGATGATGCAAAAATACAAAGGAGAATTACTAGCACAGACTCTTGTAAATAGCTACAAGAAGAATTAAATAAACTTCGTGAATGGAGTAATACATGGCAAATGGAATTCAATGTGGACAATTATGTAAGGAGGTTTGGTAAAAGTTGAAAAAAGACCTGACTGGGATTATTCGTTAGGAAATAAAACCTTACACACATCAGAAAGAGAGAAGGACCTAGGTGTGATTATCAATAACAGATTATCTCCGGCTGACTACATCAGTGAGAAGGTACAGAACATGTATACACTGCTTGCAAATATGAGAATAGCATTCACATACATAAATGAAGACATACTAAGAAAGATAATAACATCATTCACCAGACCAACCCTGGAGTATGCATCAGTAGTTTGGAGTCCTCATCGCAAAAAACACATAGACAAGATTGAAAAAGTTCAAAGGGCCTCTACAAGTTGGATATCAAGCTTAAGGGATCTAAGCTACGAAGAAAGACTAAACTGAATCTACCAACACTACAGGAGAGAAGGAAAAGAGGTGATATGATTATGCTATATAAATGCATATCAGGGAAGGCGAAAATAGACAAAAATGAGCCGTGGCTCAGTGGGTTAGAGCTCTCGGCTCTGACCGAAGGGTCGGAGGGTCGAATCCACCCAAGGGTCATTGGTAGACATCAGGAAGGGCATCCGGTCATAAAATGCTACACGCTCCAGTCCAAAAAGTCCTCCACCCAGGGGCAACGCCTTAGCCCGTCGGGGATACCTGGCGTAAAACCAAATTATTTTTTTTATTTTTTTGGGAAGCATCAGCAATAGGGCACAGCAAAAAACTGCATAAGGAGAGAGGTGATAAAGACGTAAGGAAATTTAGTTTCCCAAATAGAGCAATTGATCAGTGGAATGCACTGCCGAATGAAATAGTGTGTGCCAAAACAATTCACAAATTTAAGGATCTGTACGATAAATATGGTTTAACACGGGACAGTACGAGCTTGACTCATTCCTGTAAAGATATTGTAATGCAGGGTTGAATTAGGCCCGACTTCTCGTCCCTATTTCACCCAACGTGGAGCGGGGTCCTCTTTCGAGACCGGAGCTAGTGCAATAAAGAGAGGTAGGACATAAAAACCTTCGGCAACACCATACACGTATATTACCACAGTCAGACACAGGACACTTCAGCAGATATTACAACACAATATAGAGCAATACAAAAACCTTATCTAAAATATTGTGTATCTCGCAGGATACTAGCTTCCTAGATACTAATGACAATACAACAAATCTTAGTACTAGGAGTGCAGTAAATACAGGTGCGCGCGGAGCGCGTGAGGGGGGGGGGTTTGTGATCCACCAGGAGGAGGTAGGGGAGACACGGAGAGTGACTTAAAACGGCGAGGAGGTAGTTATGGTAATATTGAAGGATGCCCGATGTTAGCAAGGGAGTTTAGGTGTTTTCTGTTGGTGAAGATTCTTTGACAAATAACTCTGATTCTTATTTTGGCTTTCAGAGCGGGAGCGAGGAATGGAGAGAGTTTTAGGGATAGCGTGCGGAGGGGAATATCGCTAATACTCGCCTTCCTTGATATTTTGGTGGGAATATGGTTTCTGTAGGCACAACTTATTCGTTACACATCTCCTCGGTATGATATGTAGACTCTCGCTTCACAACGCGTAACAAAGTCGGAATATTCGTAACTATTACTTCACCATATTACTTAGAGACTAGCCAATAGAACTCCAGTAATGTTTTAGTCTTTCCTCGGGTTCTAGAGATATGTCTTTAGAAAGATTCGGGGTGGCACTCGCATGTATTTTCACTTTAGGTCTCAACCCACATTCTCGTCCTTCAACTGTATATTGTGTTCTGATTTACCCCCAATGGAGATTACATAAAGTCACTGCACAATACTTATTCTAAGAGACAGGGAGTCACACTTAACCTACTTCACGATTGTTACAGGGTCACTCGTATTTCCTCATGGAGAGAAACAAGGACACGTCATCGGCTATCCGGTCGGACTGAGGGCGTCGTCCGGTCGGGGCGAGCCGAGAGAGCACGGGGCGGCTCGCGAGGGCGTCCTCTCGCGTCCGGGGGTTTCCGGACTGGGCTCCGGCGTAAGGCCCGTAGGACTGGGGCAGAAGAGGTCTAGGAACCTCTGGGTCAGGTCCCGGCGTCGCGGGGGCGTGGTGAGGTCTTGCCCGGGTGTCCTAGGGCGGGCCGGAAGAGGCGACAGACTGCGGTCTCCCACGACCAGGGGCGCCGTCAGGGGAGGACTGCGGCAGCGGCTGTCACGGGGGCCCGACAGGTGTGTCTGTTCGAGGGCCACGCGCAGGGAACAGAGGCCGGGGGAAACAGGGAGGTCTCTCCGAGATATTTTGGAGCGAGACCCCTGAAGCTCAGCCTCCGGTTGTGGAGACGTCCCTCTCCTCACTACACCCTGGGAGCGACCATCGATCGTCTCTACCTGGACACTGGGGGAGCGACCATTGATCGTCTCTACCCGAATATTGTGGGAGCAACCATTGATCGTCTCTACCGGAGTGCTGAGGGAGCAACCGTTGATCATCTCTACCTGAGCTTTGGGGGAGCGACCATAGATCGTCTCTACCTGTTCACTGTGGGAGCGACCATAGATCGTCTCTACCTGTTCACTGTGGGAGCGACCATAGATCGTCTCTACCTGTTCACTGTGGGAGCGACCGTTGATCGTCTCAACCGGAGGGCCGAGGGAGCGACCATTGATCGTCTCTACCTGGGTGTTATGGGAGCGACCATTGATCGTCTCTACCGGGGTTTTGAGGGAGCGACCATTGATTGTCTCTACCTGGATGTTGTGGGAGCGACCATAGATCGTCTCTACCTGTTCACTATGGGAGCGACCATAGATCGTCTCTACCTGTTCACTGTGGGAGCGACCATAGATTGTCTCTACCTGTTCACTGTGGGAGCGACCGTTGATCGTCTCAACCGGAGGGCCAAGGGAGCGACCATTGATCGTCTCTACCTGGGCGTTATGGGAGCGACCATTGATCGTCTCTACCGGGGTTTTAAGGGAGCGACCATTGATCGTCTCTACCTGGATATTATGGGAGCGACCATAGATCGTCTCTACCTGTTCACTGTGGGAGCGACCATAGATCGTCTCTGCCAGAGGGGCGCTGCCTGGAGTATTGTTTCTGACTCCACCCCTAGCTAACTCGGTGATTCCGCCACGCGAAGGTAGTGTCTTTCGCCTACGGTGGCGGCGGCGTGGTGGTTGAATGTCACAGGGGCGCACGGCCCGAGCTGACATACGTCGTTGTTGCCCGGAGTGGTGGTGGCTGGTGGCGGCTACCCTGTGGGGTCCGACTGGGGGTGTCGGCATTCTTGAGGGCGAACTCCGCTGCTTCTGGTTCGCCTCGTTGTTGGGGATACTATGGTATTCTCCGGAATTTTCCGGAGTACCGTATGTGTGTCCGTCAAAGCCACGCATTTCAGATATAATTAGGTAAGAACAATTAGGTAAGAACACACTATCCACCCTGGGCAGAGCCGTCGACTCCAGGCCCATCTCTCTCTCTCCCCTTGCCTCCACCACAACGTGTGACAGCCAGCAACCCCCTACTCACCACCAACCACTACAAACTTCTACTTATAGCTTCCGACTGTTTAATGTTACTGACTGGTTATAACAGTCAGAATGATAAATTATATAATAACAGAAAGAATATATTACTATTTTATCACCTTGCATTCAGATCGTGGTGTATAAATAACTATACTATGGAGTAAAACACTGTGTAATGTGTTATTATTCGTCATTATAACAAAACCATTATTTCCCAAGACAAGTGGATGATGGAGGAGTGTTTGAGACAATGCGAGTAGGCCTTCTTCTCTTGCCCTTGGATGTGGGGAGGGTGGAGGGTAGACGAATGAATGGAATGAGGGAGGGAGGGGGTGAAAACTCAGGGTGCGGCGGTGCCACATAAACCAACCTAATCGTCGAGCTGGTCTCTCGATTTTTGCTGGAGACTGTACGCCCTGGGAAGTTAAGATTATCTCTCTCTCTCTCAGCCAAGGGGATATGAAGAGACGTCGTTAGGAGGAGGACAGGCTTACCGAGAGGTAGTTCTGATGGGTTTAAGAGGCTGATCATTTGGCACACGTCAACCTTTCAGTGTTATGACACCATTTTTACTAGTCCCCGCCCCGGAGGGGCTCGGGGACGGGTATTGCTTTCGCTCCGATTGTCTGTTTGTTTGTCTGTCTCTGTTAACAACTTTACGTGAAAACTACTGGTGCGATTTTGACTCAAATTACAGGAGTGATGGGATATGACCTTCTGATCACCCGATTAAATTTTGAGCCAAATTGGGCCAAGGCCCAGGCTGTTGGCCCTCCAAAATATTTAAAAATCTTTTTTTCGCCGTAACTCCTTTCAAATTCGCCATATCGACATGAAACCAACATCTAAATCTGCATCTTTCAAATCTGCATCTTATAATATGCCTCATTACATCAGGGGGGTCACCCTTCAGTTAGCGGTAGGGGGGTCAGTGTCAGGTGGGTTGGGCCTAAAATTTCAAATGGGCATAAAATCGCCAATTTTCACCCGATTTACTCCTAATTTGATATGTCCCATCACTGACTAGATATCCTGTTGTGTTTATACGTCAGCACTAAAATGACTGCCGGGGACTGGTTGGCTTTGCCTTGGCACCTCTTCGTTTTTTCTTTTTTTTTTTCTTGCTACGGGCGGACAGATGATATTATTCAACCTCGGGGAGGCCGAGCAGTGAAGGGGTTAAACACGGTCTCCATTAACACTTCAGTACGATGACATCCTTTATAGTATACCTTAGTGGAGACATTTCGTAGTGAAGGGCTTAGAGAGAGAGAGAGAGAGAGAGAGAGAGAGAGAGAGAGAGTATGGACGCAAAGTTGATAAGGGAATGATGGTGGGAAAACCAAGGGATGTATTCTCGTGGGCTGTGCAGGCTCCCTCCCTCCTGTCTCATACCAGTTTATTACTGCACAGGTACACTGGGTCCCACTTTATTTCTGTGTATTTATTATCTATCAATATCTTCCTCTGTAGGCCACTTTAATACACTTTACCAGCATCATTCTGTGTAGGCCACTTTAATACACTTTACCAGCATCATTCTGTGTAGGCCACTTTAATACACTTTACCAGCATCATTCTGTGTATGCGTCTTTAATACACTTTACCAGCATCATTCTGTGTAGGACACTTTAATACACTTTACCAGCATCATTCTGTGTATGCGTCTTTAATACACTCTACCAGCATCATTCTGTGTATGCGTCTTTAATACACTCTACCAGCATCATTCTGTGTATGCGTCTTTAATACACTCTACCAGCATCATTCTGTGTATGCGTCTTTAATACACTTTACCAGCATCATTCTGTGTATGCGTCTTTAATACACTCTACCACCATCATTCTGTGTAGGCCACTTTAATACACTCTACCGACATCGCTCTGTGTATGCCACTTTAATACACTCTACCAGTTTATTTCTGTCTCTCTAATACACTTTACCATTTGATGTTTGTACAGGGTGCATTCATATATTTCCTTTTCAATGTCGTTTTTTTTCAGTTAATTTCACAATAAACTGTAAAAATACTACCAAATAATGTTCCATGGTAAGCTGTTAAGTTGATCTTTCAATTTCCCCCCAGTTCACAGTCCCGGTATTACGAAAAAAGTTGGTATTTTGTAACAGATCGTGACATATTGCGGTACTGTTGCACTCTGCCAGTTTATTTCTGTACATGGCACCTTACCCAGGCTAGAATCTTCATATATTTATTTATTTACTTACTTATCCTGTGAAGCAGGAAGGTATAATTTTCGCCAACGCACCCTACTGTATACCGTTGCGCTAGACTCAGGCTGTGTGTAATTCACCGGGTCGGTCAAGATCACTTGATGGTCGCGATCGTCAGCTTTTACCCTCCCGGGAGCGAGTTGAGAGCTCATATAGTCCGATCTAAGGACAAGGCTATGACCTTCACACACGCACACACCCATCCCCTTGCTCGAGGGGGACAGTAACCACCCACTTCGTCAGTGAAACATATTGCAACCTGAGCTAGGCGCGAACTCCCGTCTGCCAAATGGCAAGCGAGAACGTTACAACTGAGCCAGTGAGCAGTATGTGTGTGTGTGTGTGTGTGTGTGTGTGTGTGTGTGTGTGTGTGTGCTCTAACCCCTCCTAGGCTGTAGAAAGATTTGAAGGAAACTTCCCAGGAGAGTTCGGCTGGTTACTGGGAAGATTTTCCACTTTATATAATTTTGCAACGACGGTTTCTAAGGGGGTCATCCCCCCCCCACCAAATAAAAATCTCTCAGAAGTAGTGAAAGGAGGGCAGACATAGCTTTGATATCTTAGTACATGTGGTACAATGAACACTTGTACGTAATGCGATATGTATTTAGGAAGCGAGCGTGACCCACTTTAATGATTCTTGAGGGTCAGAAACATAAAAGCAATTAGACAACAGGGGAAAGTGAGCACATTGTTTTCAACGAACCTTCTCAGCTCAGTTCGTCTGATTCCTCAGTTATGTCTTCGAATATTATAAAGTTTTCTATCATATTTTTAGGGGGGTCAGCCCCCCCCCTCACCAAATTGATAATTCTCAGATGTAGGGAAAAGAGGGCAGATATGGCTTTGATATCTACGTAAAGATGTACAATGGATTCTATCCATATTGCAATACTTGGGGAGCGTGATTCTTGGAGGGCAGCCTCCTCCCCAAAATAAAAACTATTAGAAATGGGAGAAAGCTTTTAATAAAACTTCCCAGATGAGTTCTTCGGGTTACCCCAAAGGTCTTCCATTATGTACAATTTTCCAACCATGATTTTTAGGGGACCAGCCCCCTTCACCAAATTTAACTTTCTCAGAAATAGTGAAGGGAGGCCAGATATGGCTTTGATATCTTAGTACATGTTGTGCAATGAATGTGACTCCCCAGTGATTCTTGAGGAGGTCAGACTGTCCCTCCCAGATTAAAAATGATCATAAATAGGGGATTGTGAGCACATGGATTTTAGAACAGTTGGCATACATACCGCAGAGATGGGTATGCAGTTCCATGTTTTCTCTCAGTACACTGGAAGAAACTGCACCTCTATTTTATTTATTTATTTATTCTTTGACTGCATTAGAATCTGGTGCTGGACCAGATAAATTCCAGGCCTTGGCTATATAAACGTTCTCAAAGCAACATACGGTCGTAAGTCGGGTGGATCCAGCGTGTATCTCGCTGAGACATGCAGGAAGCACCCACAGGAGGCTGAGGCTGGCTAATAACCTATAGCTGGTTCTAAGCAACCTTAGCCTAGGTTGTAACGTACTGTGACCCAGAATTGAAGAGGCTTGCTGTCATGTCATATTAGTAATGTCAGACTGTTATGTCGGTGGTCATCTCATGTCATAGTGCTGTCATGCCGTGTCAGTGCTATTACGTCATCTCATGCCAGTGGTCATAATGATCTCATGCCATGTCAGTTCTGTCGTGTCACTCAGTGTTGTCATACCACTGTATGTCATGTCAGTGCTGTCATATATCACAATGCCAGTGCTGTCATATCATTTCAGCGTTGTCATGTTATGTCATTGTCATCTGATAGCATGCCATGCAAGTTCTGCTATGTTATGTCAGCACTGACATTTCATGTCATACCAGTGATGTCATGTCATGTCACTAGTATCATGTCATGCCAATCAGTCAGTCAGCTTTCAGTTGATTATAATAAGTAGTATGATTGGTCTGACGTTTCTGTGTTCTGCGTTGTGAATGATCGAGGAGGTTTCAGTTGACATGAAAGAGTCTCCCTTTACGTTTCTTGCTCTTAAGATCCCATCTAAACAAATAAATCTTTGTACTCACTCCCTTTGTCATTCACTTCTCTGCTCTCTGCACCCTCTTCTCAATGCTCTCTGGCCCAAGACTTGTCGAGGGGGGGCTTCCGGTAGCACAGCTGGCAGGTTTCTTGCCCAACTCTAGTCGCCATGGCCAGAGAATGGCACATCTGTATGAAGAACATCACAGGAAAGGTGAAGTGGTTCAACTTCAGGAAGTGCTGTGTTTATCACTCGCATGCCAACTGTGAAGTAGAAAGTACCTTCATCAACAGTAACATCAAAAAAATTGACAACGATTATTTCATCCATAAGAATGTCAGCACAAAACCCAATCCAGAGAAGAAAGGACGTTCTATGGCCAATAATAAATCTTTACCGGGAACAGCAGCAGCAAGGCAGCCGTCACCATCGATGCTGACAGTGCCACTGAACCAGACGAAGGTGCTGTACAAGGATCACCATACACCACAGCCCAGTGCCGGAAACCGAGACATTACTGAAACAGCCAGCTGCACCATCAAGAGGACACATCAACTGTCATCGTCATGTGTGTGGAAACAGCATGAACTGCTAACTGCAGCCTTTTATCCAAGGAGGCCTAGATGACCACCAAGCGGACTATGGCGGCCAAGATTCCAGAGGCTAACTACGACTCTGACATCAACACAGACAGCTCAGAGGATGCCTCCTGCATTCCTGTGAGGAAGAAGCCCATCATCAAGGGTACCACTGGGAGGACATCCAGTTCCAAATCCTGCTGCAGTGCTACCATCAAGGTCAAACATTGGCCCAAGACCAGCCCCAAACCAGGCAGTAGCAGCAGTTACTTCTCACAGATCAAGTCCCTTAAGACATCACCAGCACCTGATCCAGATCAAGCACCTGTGACGTCACAAATGCTTAATCTGACAGACATGCAAGGAGCAAGTACTTGGAGGAAGACAAACATAAACCAGATAATAAAAACAGCAATGGGTACCAACACCACCCTTTCAGTCTTAAGCTTTCCTTCATCATTCTATACTTGACCGCTTCAGTTTACTCAGTTCTTCTTCCCTTCCACATTTCTATTCTTTCCACCATCACCTTCATCCCTTAAACACTCTTTTCACAACCTCATTGCCAGAAGAAAAACAAGAAGAAAGTCATAAAGGACCTCAAGTCTTTGGAATATCCACGACTGACGCTGCAGTTCGGCAAACCACTTAATGACTCGAACTGCATCCCTCAGACCAAGAGACCCTAAAGAGCTAGGAGGCGCAGTGGAGTGCACCGTGATCAACGACTGTTCCTATACGGAATGCCTATGGACATGGGCAAGAATCAGACAAGAGTTCCAAGAGAAAGAGTAGGAAGCCATCGAATATGAGCAGCCCCAGCTCGCCAGGGAAGGAGCTGTCACTAAGATCCAGCCAAGGAGGAGCAAGAACACCATGCTTAAATAGTCAGCCAGCACGACCTGCAGCCTTAGCAAGCAAACGAGGAATGAAGAAAAGAATGACTAGTTGAATTCTGAATTTTCTAGGAAAATTCTTAAGTATTCAACAGTGACTGCCCCCACCCTTTCATTCTTCAACTATTTTCATTTTCCTTCACTTTAATCAACTATTCTTTTACCCCACTTTTCTATCCACTTCGTTTGTTCACTTGCCTTACTATGGTTGGCAGGATAACTTGAGGAAGTCCTATGATAAAGCTATAGTGGTCATCATGCATTGGCTTTCAAGTAGCCATGAAGCCTACTTCAGTGCTGGGCAGGTGCTCAAACACTTCAGCAAAGTGCAATTGCGCACCCTTGTGCTTCGGTGATATCTTTTGCGCATTACACACCGCACGAGACCATGCGCAATTTTGTGCGTGCGCACATGAAAAGGCAGGTGCACAAGTGCAAACTTAGTTGCGCTTGCACAACTAAATTTGCACTTGTGCACCGGCCTTGCGCACCTGCCCTGTGGATTGCGCACTGCGCAATCCAAGGGACACGTGGTCTTCCAGGGGACACATGGTCTTGGGAGCTTCCCGCATGGCTGGACAATGGATGGGGGGAGGCTGGGGCGGGTCGCAAGGGTGGGTTGGTGGCAGTGTTGCCATAGCCAAACAACAAAATTATGCTAGGGCAATGAAAAAAATTATGCTAGATTGAGTAAAATTATTCTAAGTAAAAAACGAATTATGCTAACTTGAGCTAAATGATATAATTCTATATTTGTTCATGTTACATATTAATTATGTATTGTATTTACTATGAAAATATTTAATTGAACCCTACATAAGAGAATACATTTCTCTGTCTCTCTCTCTCTCTCCGAGCATTGATGACACATAACTTTAGCTGAATGGAAACATCGCTGTTGCACCACTTACAAAAAGCTTTATTTTTCGTACATCTGATGAGCCACTTTCAGCCAGCCATTCTGGGCGACAAGTTTGGTTGTAACTTTTTTTACTAGCTTTTTTTTTTCTTCTTGGGTACGTAAGAATCATGGTCACTGCAATTCAGGAATCACTGCCAAATGAAGCTTTTGAAGTACTAGATCCTGGATCCTCTAGACAAACTTTCTTCCTCTTGCTTAATATCATGAAATAGCCATGGTCCGTCTATTTTATGAAGAGCGTTTGGGCGTTGTCCCTCTTGGGGAGTCCCCGTCCCACAGTGTTGCCATACTTTGTACTGGGCAACATAATCAGATTAGAAACAAGGCGCTAATGACAACTCTCCCTCCCAGCACACCACTCTCTCTCTCTCTCTCTCTCTCTCTCTGCATATAGAAATTGCATTTTTTTTAGATTTATTTCTATAAAAAGTCTATACACTTTTATGAATTTTTAGAATTTGAGGAAAAGCCTCCAGACTGACTGTCTGCCTGTCTTCTTGCGCTCTTATTCGTTCCCTTTCTCCATGACCTTTCCCCCTACTCACTGTTTCTCTGTCTGTCTGTCTGTCTGTCTGTCACTCACTCTCTCTCTCTCTCTCTCTCTCTCTCTCTCTCTCTCTCTCTCACACACACACATTATTTTTTATTATGACTGATTTTCTCCTTAAAGTGTGAGATTTATTTGTGGTTTATAATTTCGATTTATTTTCCACACCACCTTTGAGGTTGAGGAAAAGCCTCCTGACTGTCTTGTTGCGCTCCTATTCAATTTCCACCACATTCCCTCCCTCCCTCCCTCCGTCTTGCCTTTTCTCCCTTATCTCCGGCCTCTCCAACCTCCCTCCCTCCCTCCGTCTTGCCTTTTCTCCCTTATCTCCGGCCTCTCCAACCTCCCTCCCTCCCTCCGTCTTGCCTTTTCTCCCTTATCTCCGGCCTCTCCAACCTCCCTCCCTCCCTCCGTCTTGCCTTTTCTCCCTTTTCTCCGGCCTCTCCAACCTCCCTCCCTCGCTGTCTGCCTATCCCCCTTATGTCCATTCCCTTTCCCTCCTTTCTCTCTCTCTCTGTTACTGTCTGTCTGTCAGCATTATTATTTCTTATGAATGTGATACTTTCCATAAAGTATGATGTTTTATTTGTTCTCTATAATTTCGACTTTTTTTCAACTCCACCTTTGAGGTAAAAGTCAAGGCGCGTTTTTTTTTATAGAGGTTTTCCCCAGGAGGCCTAATCAACAGCTTTTGAGGGAACAATTATAGGTCCTCTGTTTGCCTTCTCTTCTAAAAAATACTTATGTATGTTGTAAATAAGTTCTTTTTCTCTACTGTGGAGCACACGAGAGCGAGTAGCAGGAGTAAGAGCATCCATCTCAGGTGGCGGCCAGAGTGGAAATTACCTGGATTAACAAGGTCACTCTACCCTTACAAGCGTGGCAACGTTGGAAAGCAACGTTGCCAAGTGTTGTGGTATTTATAAAAAGTAATTGTTATTAAAAGAGAAAAAGAGGCAGTTATAACACTATATAGCCTTATTAAAGAATTAAATATATATATATATATATTGTAAAAAAAAATTCATTTAGAAGTATTAAATAGCTAACATGAGACAGGAAGGTGTACACATTTGGCAGAGAGGCGGCCTAGGAAATTCCCAAGAGGGACAACGCCCAAACGCTCTTCATAGAATAGACGGACCATAGGTTACTGCATGGAGTAGTACTCCACTACTGGTGTAACATTTTTTTTTTATTTAAAAAAAATCAAAGAATGGCAGTCAACTGCCTCATGGTTTCTCATAGACGGTTGGCTGAGCCATAGAGTACTCTCATAATATCGTTCTTAAGGTATCCGTATGGCAACACATTCATTCGCCAATCAGCTACCCGCTCATCTCTCTCTCTCTCTCTCTCTGATTTATAGCTTTTATAAAATTATTCCAAATTTATTCCATTCCATTCTAAATTATGCTAGAATTATGCTAAAACTTGTAATATGCTAAAAAAATATTCCAGACTCGAAAGTTTGATCAGAATTATGCTAAAAGAATAAAATTATGCTAGATATGGTAACACTGCTTGGTGGAGGGAGGGGGGAGGGAAGGGGGTAGTAGCATTTCTTAATTAAGCCTCAACAGAGATAATGTATTTTTAATATTTTTTAAATTATTATTATTAGTAAATAATAATAATGAAATGCGTGGCGTACAGCATAGTGCCCCCGGAAACGAGATGCGTGATGTACAGCATAGTGCCCCCGGAAACACACCGAAACCCCCACCCGGACCCCACAGAGTAGCCGCAGGTGATCCACGGGATGCCTTGCGACAACGGCATAAGTCAGCCCGGGCCGTGCGCCCCTATAACACCCAGCCGTCGCACCGTCACCCTAGCAGGAAGAGGACACTACCTTCGGGAAGTGGAACTGCCGGATCAGCTAGGGGTGGAGCTGCTCATTCAGCTCCAGACAGCTCCCCTCAGGAGACGGCCTACTGCCGCCCCTGCCGTCACCAGACGGCTGATTGCCACTCCAAAGGTGTTTCTCCCAAGTCGGCCTATTGCCGGTCCTCCCTTCACCAGAAGGAGACGGCCTACTGCCGCTCCCGCCTTCGTCAGACGGCCGATTGCCGCTCCGAAGTGCTTCCCCCGAGTTGGCCTACCGCCGCTCCTGCCGTCACCAGACGGCTGATTGCCACTCCAAAGGTGTTTCTCCCGAGTCGGCCTATTGCCGGTCCTCCCTTCACCAGAAGGAGACGGCCTACTGCCGCTCCCGCCTTCGTCAGATGGCCGATTGCTGCTCCCAAGGTGCTTCCCCCGAGTTGGCCTATTGCCGCTCCTCCCTCTGGCAGAAGGAGACGGCTTACTGCCGCTCCCGCCTTCGTCAGATGGCCGATTGCCATTCCGAAGGTGCTGCCCCCGAGTTGGCCTACCGCCGCTCCTCCCTCCAGCAGAAGGAGACGGCCTACTGCCGCTCCCGCCTTCGTCAGACGGCCAATTGCCACTCTGAAGGTGCTGCCCCAGAGTCGGCCTATTGCCACTCCTCCCTCCAGCAGAAGGAGATGGCCTACTGCCGCTCCCGCCTTCGTCAAACGGCCGATTGCCGCTCCGAAGGTGTTGCCCCCAAGATGGCCTACTGCCGCTCCTCCATCCGGCAGAAGGAGACGGTCTACTGCCGCTCCTGCCTTCGTCAGACGGCCGATTGCCGCTCCGAAGGTGTCCAGAGGTGCGGTGATTCCTCCACTCAGCCCACGGCCAATTGCCGGGCCTTGGCACCTCATAGTTGCACCCTTGGGCAGCCACGGCCAATTGCCGAGCCCCACGGCCAAAGAGAAGTGTCGACAGTGTCATCGCCCCAGCGTGAGACAAGAGCCCGGACCTCCAGTATCGGAGAACCCCAGCAAGGCCTGACGGCTTCCCCTGGCCTCTGCTCCCTACACCTGGCCCTGGAGAAGACCCACTTGACTGACCCTAGTTCAGGTCGGTGCCGCAGCCCCTCTCTGATGGCGCCCCTCGACTCTGGGGACCGCAGCTCTCAGTCACTCCAGACCCTCCCCAGGACGCCAGGGCGTGATCTCTCCACGCCCACAAGGCGGCATAAGACCTCCACCTCCAGCCGAGACCTGTGCCAGAGATTCTTGGACCTGTTCGGCCCCAGTCCTGAGGGCCACACTCCTGAACCTAGCCTGGAGACTGCGGGCTCCTTTGCCACCTGCAGCCCTGGACGTGAGAGGACGCCCCTGCGAGCCGTCCCGTGATCTCTCGGCACGCCCTCCCTCGGCGGTGCCCCTATCCCTGCAGAGTTGTCGCTGGCGTGTGTCCCTGCCCCCCCCCACTATATGAGTGAATTATGTTAAGTGTGGTGTTGCCCCAGAACTAATGAAGTGACTTATGCTAAGTGTGACGTTGCCCTAGAATTAGTGTAACAGTGATACAGTGACTTAATGTATGTTGAATATCGGAGCGAGTGAAATCACGGGTGGATGAGTAAGGACGAGTGCAGAAACTAAGTTCTGGTGAATCAGATTCATGAGTGATGCCCTTGCAGAAAACCAGTAAGACTACTCCCCCGAGAAATCCTCTGTAGTAAAATACACCCATGTCCTTTGTTACAAGAAAACGGTAGAGAAAGTGTCAATAATATTCTCCCGCTGGTATTACCGTAAACACAGTGAATTCCCAGTGTCCTCCACTCTCTTTAAGAATCTCCTCTCAGTGACTAGCGTGAACGTAAACGAGGAATAGAATCAATTGTCAAAACCCATTTGCTATTAGAAAATACTAAGTTTGAATTAATAATACTTACTCTTTCCCAATATTACGAAATGACAGTGAGTCCATAAACTTTTATTAGCATGAAGAACTATCAAACTATGACTCACATTCCTTCAAAGTACTCCCCTCCAACCTCTATGCAGCGTTCCATTCTCTTTCTCTACTTCATGAAGCAAGCGTGGTACTCTGAAGACGGTATACTTCGGAGTTCTGAATTGACGGTCCGTGCCAAGTCTTGGATGCGATGAAATTGCTTCCCAGCGATGGCAGATTTAATTTTTGGAAACAACCAAAAGTCACAGGGAGCCAGGTCAGGGGAGTAGGGTGGGTGGGGGAGCAGAGTTATACCTTGTTGTTCCAGGTACTGCATAGTGAGGCGAGCTTTGTGGGGTGCAGCATTGTCGTGGTGCAGCAAAAGGCGAGACCGACGGCGGGTTGGTGCGGTGTTGGCCTTGTGTTCCAAGACTTGTGGAAGGACCTGGTCTGTGTAGTATTGGGCTGTGATAGTGGACTTTTCAGGCATCACATCCACGCATATTGGTCCTTGAGAATTGAAAAAGATGGTGAAAAGGCGCTTCCGGCTGCGAAATCCTTCCTTCAAAATCTGAGGTCGAGGGTCTTCATTGCCCAACCACACCATGTTTGAGTGCTTGTCACGGGTTGTGAAGAATGAAATCCAACACTCATCTCCAGTAGCAACATCTGAGAACCGTTTTAGACCATTTGGTTCAAATTCAGCAAGCCAGACACGACAAATCCTCACCCGTTCAGCCTTTTGCTCATCAGTCAACAGATGGGGTATCCATCGACAACACTTCTTCCTCAGGTGTAATTGTTCATGCACGATGTCATATGCACTCCCATAACTGATATCAAGCTCCAAGGCTAAGAACCTAAGAGTTACAGTTGGATCCTCGTCAATGATGGACCGTGTACGGACAGTTGTTGCTTCGGTCACGGATGTCCGGGGGCGTCCAGAGCGTGTTTCATCTTTCAATTCAGTTTTTCCTGCTGTGAAAGCACGAATCCAGCGGTAAACAGTTTCCAGGGAAGGAGTAGTGTCTGGATAAACTTGTAATAATTCCCCTCGAATCTCTGTTGCTTTCTTTCCCAGTTTCCACCTCGTAAAAATGTTGAACCTGCAGCGTTCTTTCGAGTAATCCATGTTTCTGGCCAGAGAGCAAAAACAAGAGTGAAGCATTCACTCACAACAATAAAACAAGAAAAGTCAGGCATACGGCGACAAGTTCAAACTCGTAAGGACAGGCAACTCTGCACTCTCCTTGCTCCCCTACCTCCCATCATTCAAGGTTTTCATGTTATAGCACGAACTGTCATTACTTTCTGATCACCCTTCGTAACTCTGTTCTGACCCGCCGCGAGTCACTCCCCTCCCCCCCCCCCCTTGTGAGACTCACTTCCCGCCCTCCCACGCGAGCCTGTATTCCCTGGACACCTGTGCACTAGAATTACTGTGTTGGCATCAGTATCAGTTAAGCCAGTATCCTGCGAGATACTAATATCCTAGTTAAGGTTTTATTTCTTTGCCATATACTGTGTTGTAATATCTGCTGCTTTTGTCCTGTGTCTGACGGTGGTAATATACGTGTAAAGGTTATTGCCTGGATTTTTGTGTCCTACCTTTCTTTATTGCACTAAGCCCTGGTCTCGAAAGAGGACCCCGCTACACGTTAGGTGTTCTAGGACCGAGGAGTCGGGCCTTTTTCACCTAGCATTACAAATAAATATACATTATTTATTAAGATTAGCATATGCAATTCCTTACAAAAACCATTAAAACATATTATTTAAATCAAATATCCACAGCTAATAATTTATTAGGCTGTGGATATTTGATTTAAATACTCTGTTTTCATGATTTTTTATATTTTGTAACGAATTACATATGCTATTGTATATCTGTACTGAATTATTAAATAAATTGTCTTGACAAGAGAAAGAGAGAGATAAAGAGCATTATTCTGAGAGAGAGAGAGAGAGAGAGAGAGAGAGAGAGAGAGAGAGAGAGAGAGAGAGAATATATACGGGAATGGCAAAGGAGCGTCCCTTTGAGTGAGGAGATAAGGCATCAACTTCGTCCCTCTTCTCTCTTATTCTCCATTCCTTCCCTCCTCTCTCTCTTATTCTCCATTCCCTCCCTCCTCTGTCGGAGAGAGAGAGAGAGAGAGAGAGAGAGAGAGAGAGAGAGAGAGAGAGAGAGAGAGAGAGAGAGAGAGAGAGAGTTGATGATGCAGTAATCACGTGATCTTTGCCAATACCTTGGTAAATATAGGCTGTTTTTCCCGGACAATGACTTACTGTACCTCAGTCTCTGTGGGTGGTGGGCAGGTTGATAATTTAGTAATTTATTTAATTATACCAATATATATTTTACAGTAATTCCCACAAATATATGCAAACGATTTGCGCTAGCGCTTTGTGACATTGCACAAGCTAAATATTAGATTGCTCACTTGCGCAAATTACTAATAATAGAAAATAATAATAATAAATAAAAGTAAGTAGGTATGCTGTTTCATTTAAATATCTCAATATTTTTCAGTAATTCCCAAAAATATATGCAAATGGTTTGCGCTTGCATTTTGCGACATTATGCAAGCTAAATTTTTGTCAGATTGCGCATTTGTGCATGCGCAAGGTCCTTCTTCGTTTGCACTGCCCACCACTGGCCTACTTAAATACTGCACACAGAGCTGATTTTGAAGTTGCATTCCAACATAGTTTTGAGCATTCCAACCTGGGTATACCACCATCAGTGAACAGGTAACTTGAGATAGTTTTTGTTTTGTAGCTTTTGACCATCATGGTTTCTCTCAGTTGAACAAAATCGGGTATTAGCCTCATTAATATATAAGGAAGTAGACTGTAGCAGCAGTCGAACAGGGTGGTACTCCCAAGATGGATGGAATGCTGATGACAGGGAGAGCTGGAGCTCCCATTTCATCAGCTCTTGGGACTAACTTCTGACCCTCCCCTTTTGCTGAACTTTTTCAGTGTTTCAGTAACACAGAGAGTAGGCCAGCATGCTCTTCAATACAAGTTTCTCTGTCAACACCAAACTACTTGCACATTACACACCACACATCCATTCCAAAATTTTGTTAAAAATGACATCACATCACCAAGCCTCAGAGTCCCTAAGGGGGGGGTACCATAAAAGCCCCTACCAGCCGCCCCTCTCCTGGTGACAACCAAGTGAGATGCCTGGAACCGCTATCTGACTCACTTCTTCATTTCTGCAACATTCGTGGCCTCGCCTCTAACTTTCGCTCTGTTGAGCACCACCTCTCCTCTAAACTTCACATTCTCTTCCTCACAGAGGCTCAGTTGTCTGAGGCAACTCAGCAAACCCTTCTCTGTATCCTCCTACTTCCCTATAGTCATTTCAATGCCAAGGTGGCTGATATGAATATGCAATTGTGCTCCTGAACGTTTCATCTGATTTTTCTACTCTCTGGCTTCGGCTATCCTACCATTCTCTGACGAAATATTTCTGTGCTGTTTACTTATCCCCTGATTCTACTATGAAAAATTCTTTAAATCTTACTTCTAAGATGGAACACATCATATCAATTTCTCATTTCTCTGAAATCTCCATGCTAGGTGATTTCAATGTTCACTACCACTTTTGGTTCTCCTCTCCTTTCACTGATTCACCTGGTAAACAACCCTACATCTTTCCTATCCTTAATGACCTACAGCAGCTTGTACAGCACCTTACCCATATCCCTGACCATCTTGACGAGAGTTCCAACATATTTGACCTCTACTCGACAACTATTCCTTCTGCTTACACTGTCAATCTATTCTCTCAGTAGGGCTCCTTCGATCATAACTTCATCAACTTAACCTGTCCTGTCGCTCCAGTAAGGCCTGTGGACCCTCCCAAAAAGTGACAGCTGTGACATTTTGGGGCTGCTGATTGGGAAGTCCTCAGGCAGTACTTCTTTTGTTTTCTCTGGAATGATTATTGCTTCCATGGCTGAGAGCCATCTAAGTGTGCATTGAGGATTACGGAGGTTATTCTCTTGGGTATGGAAGTATACATTCCTTTCTGTTATCCAGACCAATGCAAAAAAAAAAAAAAAAAAAAAAAAAAATCACTTATTCTAATGCTGTCCACAACAAAGAGAAGACTAC
This sequence comes from Coenobita brevimanus, assembly GCF_032717465.1. Classification (NCBI taxonomy): domain Eukaryota; kingdom Metazoa; phylum Arthropoda; class Malacostraca; order Decapoda; family Coenobitidae; genus Coenobita; species Coenobita brevimanus. The sequence goes on along the minus strand of NC_137063.1, from coordinate 28,552,916 downwards.
AAAAGACACTGGAACCAACCCACCCCTGAATTTCACCCTCTGTATGTTCTGCCCAGAATCATGCTAAGTCTTGTTCTTTGCTCTGCTCAAAATAATTTCATTAGTACTAAATGGTCTGAACTCTCCAGCTCAATTTCTTCCCACTCCTGGTATCTTGCCAAAAACTTTTCTAACAGTTTTACCTTATCATCCTTCCCTCCTCTTTTCTAATCTGATGGTTCTGTAGCCGTTTTTTCTACGGTTAAAGCAAACTTTCCACCTTAGACGATTCTGGTGCTGTTCCTCCGTCACATCCCCCCTCTGACTTTCTCATGGCTGACATTAAAAATTTTTCATCTGACGTATTTTCTGCCATCACTGCCCTCAATACTAACAAGGCATATGGGCCTGATGGGTTCCCTCCTGTTGTCCTTAAGAACTGTGCTTCTGTGCTTACACCCTGCTTAGGCAAACTCTTTCACCTTTCTCTGTCAACATGTACCTTTCCTTCTTGCTGGAAGTTTGCTATCATTCAGCCTGTCCCAAAGAAGGGTGACCATTCTCAATCCACTAATTATCACCCAGTTGTGTTAACATCCTGTATTTCAAAATTTTTAAATCAATTCTTGACAAAAAAATTTTAAGGCATCTTTCCCATCACAACCTTCTTTCTGATCGTCAGTATGGGTTCCACCAGGGACGCTTCACTGACGATCTTCTCACCTACCTCTGTCTCCTGGTCATCCTCCTTTCGGGACTTTGGCGAAAGCTTTGCCACTGTTGCACTTGACATTTCAGAGGCTTTCGATCGAGTCTGGCATAAATCTTCAATTTCCACACTGTTCTCTTACGGTTTGTATCCTTCTATCTGTGCCTTCATCTCTAGATTCCATCTTTATTTTCCATTCTGGTCGTTCAGTAACCACTGTCGTAGACGGCCACAATTCTTCTCCTAGAGATATCAACAGTGGTGTTCCTCAGGGTCTGTCCTATCACCAACTTTCTTCCGTCTCTTCATCACTGATCTTCTAAGCTCTATATCTAACCCTATCCCCTCATATGCTGATGATTCCACCCTTCACCTTTCCATTCACTTCCCGCTGTGTCTGTCTCAGCAAATACTCCAATAAACAAGGGATGAGGGTATAGCACAACTAATGTCTGACTTGGCTGATATCTCTGATTAGGGTAAAAGTAATCTTGTTTTTATTGCTTCAGAAACTCAGTTCTTACATCTTTCAACTAGTGAAAATTTTCTGCAAGAGTAAACTCTAATTTTCATCTATATCCAGTTCAATCCTGCATCATCTTTAAACATATTTCGGGTTTCATTCTCTCGGGATTTATCTTGGAAGGCTCATATTACCTCACTTGTAGAACCTACTTCCAAGAGATTAGGTGTGCTAAGCCGACTCCGTGCCTTCCATACCTGTGCACAGTTGTTAACCTTATACACGGGTTTTATTCCCCCCTATGCAGAATACAACTCTCATGTGTGGGGAGGCTCCCCATTTACGGCTCTTGTTAACAAAGTGGAGTCAAAAGCTTTTCTTTCCATTAACTCTCCTCCTCTAATGTTCCCTTCAACCTCTGTCTCTTTGCTGCACTGGTGCATCTTTATCTCTTTTCTTTTGCTACTTCAATGGTCACTGCTCCTTTGAACTGTCTGCTTGCATCCCTTCACCACTATGGCGGGTGTGTAGCACCCGTCTAGCAACAAACTCTCACCCCTTTCCTGTCCAACTCTCTAATGCAAGATTTAACCTTTACTCCCAGGCCTTCATGTATGCAACAGATCAACTCTGAACCTGTCTTCCTCTGTCCGTATTTCCTATTGCCTATGACCTCCAGTCTTTCAAATGTAGTGTGTCCAGGCATCTCGAAATGAACAAATCTTGAATTTGGCTCTGTTATATTGTTTTTGTTTTTTCTTTTGGAGGGAAGAATCTTATGGGCTTCTGGCCTTTGGTTCCTTCTTCCATGCACTAAAAAAATAAAAATAAAAACAGGATTCTTGTGTGTGGAATATTTCTGAAATAGTGCTTAGCATACCACCCTCCTCTCGGCTCATAGTGGCAAAGCTCATAGGTCTGTACCCTGGGTTACCCCGTTTATTAACTTTTAAAAACACCTAATTCCGTCCATTTTAAGGGACCAAGGGCACCAGTAGGTTAATATACTCTACCAGTTAATTTTTCTGTATGGCATTTTAATCTACTCTATCAGTTTACTTCATCATATGGAGCTTTAATATACTCTAGCAGTTTATTGGTACATGATGATGATGATTATACTAATATAGTGTGATCCGGCAGGTTGATGCATTGGACGGCCATGGCAACACAGCACTGCACACAGCCGTAAGTGAGGGTTGGCGTGACGGGGTGGCAGAGCTCCTCAAATACGGGGCTTCACCAAACACACACAGCAACACCCCGGCTCAAGACACTCCCCTTCAGAGCGCAGTTCGACTTTGCAACACCGAGACTGCTCTCATTATGCTTGACTACCATCCTGACCTGACTGTAGTAGACAGTGAGGGATGGTCTCTGCTCCACTTGGCTGCACGCGCTCAGTGCCCTGACATTATATGCCGCTTGGCCAAAGAAAAGGCATGTCAGGATCTACTTCACTCACGTACCTCTCAGGGTTACTCAGTATTCCATGCTGCCCTCACCAACGCTCCAAAGCAAGTGAAGGAGGATGCTGTGCTGGAGATAATGCAGACTTTCTTTGAGGCTGGAGTGGATGTGAACTTGCAAAATAATCTAGGGGAGACACCTATATATCTAGCTGCCTACCTGAAGCTTTCTAGGTGTGTGGAGTTGCTTTTAACTTTTGGAGCTGACCCATTGCTTCTCACAGCCACCGGGCAATCGACAGTGCATGCAGCTTGCGAAAGTGGCTGTGCTGCAAGCCTAAAGCACCTGCTGGACACTGGCAAAGTCTCAGAGCTCCTCCTCAAACGAGACAACAAGAACCGTGAGCCTTTCCACTACGCAGTCAACAGCAGCTCCATAGCCTGCTGTGAACTCTTGCTGAAGAATGGTGACCACCTGACTCAAGTGGATGCCTTTGGTGTGTCCAGGGTGAACCTATTGATGGAGTTTCTGCCCAGTGCATCCCACCTCCTCACCAGGTTGTTTGACGCAAGTATCAGTCTGTTCTCAGAGTCTCCCTACCACCAGGATTTCCACATCACTTTTCACTATTCCGGGATATTTCCACTTGGAGGAAAAGAGACCCAGAGTTTCCTTATTGGCTGCCTCAGTAACTCTCAGGCAGAGAACCTCCTAAAACATCCACTTATGGAAAGCTGTCTTTGCTTCAAGCGGAGCAAGATAAAATATTTCTTCTATTCCAATCTCCTGTCATATTTGTTTTTCATTGTGTTGCATACAGCATACATTTTATCAGTGTACCAAAAGTCATCAGTAATCCGACAGGATTTTTTCAGCTTGACTATATTTCGTGTTTTACATATTCTGATGTATCTTTTAATTCTGTGCCCTGAAATTGTCACCATCTGTGCAAACCCACTGAAATACCTCCATCGATGGGAAACACTGACAAAGTCCATTTCACTGAGTGCTTCAGCATGGGTAGTATTTTTTCACAGTTTCCTGAATACCTTAGAGCCAGCACAAATGAGCTTCAATGCAACTGCAGGTTCTGAAGATAGACTTACATTTATACCACTGTCACTGACAAAACAGGTTGCTGCTGTATCTGTGTTTTTCGGCTGGGTGGAGTTCATGATGCTGTGTGGTCGCCTCCCAATTTTAGGTTTGTATGTGCTCATGTTCACACGCATAGCCAAGTCCACCATCAAGTTCATTGTAGCTTTTGCTTGCCTCTTGGTTGGTTTTGCAAGTAGTTTCAGTATTCTGTTCGGTAATTTAGAAGAGTTTGCCACCTTTGGGACTAGCCTTGTGAAGACACTGATGATGATGATCGGGGAGGTGGATTACTCAAAGCTGGTGGATCCAAGAACAACCTACATAACCTATCTAATTCTCGTTGTCTTTCTCTTTCTGGTATGCATCCTCATGACTAACCTCCTGGTGGGTCTGGCAGTAGATGATATCTCTAGCTTGGAGAACATGGGAAAGATTGAGCGGCTTTCCAGGCAAACCACGTACATCATCACCTTTGGGAAAACTGTCAGGATGGTCCAACATTCCAAGCTGTTTCCACGGTTTGTGGTCAAGGCTTTGGTTTGGCTATCACACATTAGTCCTCAAAAATGTGTGTATGTGAACAGAAAGATATCAAGAGCATTACATAGGAAAAAACATTACATTCCCTCCGACACACTCCAACAAGCTATTAAAATTGTTACAACCGACCAAACGGACCCAGAGTCTGTTGCTCCTGGGGATACAGAAGAAAAGGATGTAATTAAGGAACTGCACCTGAAACTTACAAACATCGAGCAAATGCTTTCTACAAATCTCTCTGAGCTCACTGCGCACTCTGGAAAACAGAGCACCAAAATGGAAACTACTGAGGTGCATTGAAAACTGGGCTGACATTTCAAGCTGTGTTGCTTCTTGTCATATTGCAGAACTTGATATTTTTATGTTTCTATAATGTATGGTGGTTGTGTGACTGAGCATTCGAATCGGGATGACTGCCGTGCCTCAGGAGCAGTGTTTCATATACTCTAGAAATAGTTGGACGATTTCTGTCGTGCAAAATGCCGTCAGGGGTGGATTTCTGTCATGTTAAATGCCGTCAGGGGTATAAGATAAATGGATTCAGACCCGAATCGTTACAATAAGAAAATCCAGACACAGCTTAACCCCAACGACCATACACGTCATCAACGCACGCACTGTGCTTGTGACCTGAAAAGTCTCAGTCAGCAAGTGTTATAGCCACCTACACAAGCAGCCGCAGTTCCCGCAGCCCATCTCTCACCATGGTAACGCCTCTGCCACTGTTCCAAGGCCGTTTCTATGTGAAGGCCTGGGTGTGAGATTGGTGATGTCACAGGATGAGTCGGATGAAGGCCGTCTCTATGTGAATGCCTGGGTGTGAGATTGGTGACGTCACAGGATGAGTCGGACCTCCGCACCGCCACTCGCTTGTTACCGTCGCTCATACTACTTATCTTGTTCCTTCGCTTTACATTTATTGACTACCTCCTTATAACTATTTCTCTGCCAGCACTTACCTTTGGCAAGTGTAATAATATTTTCCATTTGGTTTAGGATACACCGACACTGTAAAGAAAATTAATAATGCTACTGAAGCTTCGCATTTTTATTGTAAGAAGTGCATGTAATGGGTGTACGACTACTGTATGTAGAGAAACAGAATTTACAGAACAGAAACAGTCTGGTCATATATAGTTTACTCTGCCAAAGCAGAAAAAAAAAAAAAAAAAACGAAAAGCAGCCAAAACTTCTATCGTTTGATTTATGTCAGTAGATATCATCCAGAATGTGTAGGGATGCCACCAGCTTATTTTAAGGTATTTCAGAAAGATAACTATGTTTGGCTTGGTGAACTCTGTAAATATACATTTAAAAATAAGATAATCAAAGCACAAACATTAGCCCATCTATCTGTTGCCAGATATCTTAATCGCTTAAGGGGTGGCCACAAACAAATCGCCTCCATGTCGCCCTGTCCCCCGCCATTTCACTGCCCTGCTCCCAGCTCACACCTCCCTCTCTCATATACCTCTCCACTCCATCCCTCCATCTCATCCTTGGCCTCCCCCTCCCTCTCCCCCCCTCCTCCTTACATACACTCTCCTCGCTAGTCTCTCGCTCTCCATCCTCTCCACATGTCCAAACCACCTCAGTGTCTTTCCCCTAACGTTTCCTATCACATCCACATCCACACCACAACGCTCCTTCACTTCCTCATTTGTCAGTCTGTCTCTCCATGTGACTCCACATGCTCCTCTCACATAACTCATTTCCACTGCTTTCACTCTTGATTTCTGTCCCTCCAACAAGGTCCAAGTTTCACTTCCATATGTCAGAGCTGGTATCACAATACTGTCATGTAGTAGCTTTTTCTCCTCCATGCTCACTTCTCCGTTTCTTATCATTGCCTTCAAGGAACCAGCAACCTTTCTTCCTTGTTGCACCCTTTCAAGCACTTCCCCCTCCAAACTTCCATCCTTACTCATCACACTACCCAGGTACTTAAATGCACTCATATTTTCCATTTCCTCATCATCCAGCCTCATTGTACATTCAGTGACTTCATTTCTCTCGAAGACCATAAGTTTACTCTTCCCTACATTCACCTTTAAATTTCGTTTCTTACACACTCTCCCAAACTCATTCACCAAGCCTTGCAACTCCCCTTCGTCTTCACTTAACAACACAGTATCACCTGCAAACAACAGTACAGGGAGTTTCCAAACACTGCCCTCTCTCAATAGGGCCGCTCTAACATCCACTGCCCTACCTTGCATCTCTTTTATAACCCCATCCATATACAGACTGAACAACCATGGAGACATGACACATCCTTGCTTCAATCCAACCTTCAAGCAGAAAAATTCACTTAGTTCACTATCCACATGCACTACAGCCATAGCATCCTCATACATACTCTTCACGGCCTTCAACAACTTCCCATCTACTCCATATATTCTTAATACTTTCCACAATCCCTGTCTATCCACCCTATCATATGCTTTCTCCAAATCTATGAAGGCCGCATGCAACTTCTTTCCCTTCTGTAGAAACTTTTCCACTAAAGATCTAAGAATGAATATCTGATCTACACCTCTTCCCTTCTTAAAACCTCCCTGTTCTTCTCCAAATAATTCTTCTGAAATTTCCCTAACTCTGTCAATAAGTATCCTTCCATATAACATTCCTGTTACACTAAGAAGACAAATGCCCGTATGATTACCACACACTTCCTTTTCCCCTTTTCCTTTGTACAGGGGAATAATTATACCTGATTTCCAATCCTCCGGGACTCTACCTTCCTCCCAGGCCGATCTGCACGTCTTCCACATCCATTCTACTACTATCTCTCCTCCTTGCTTCAGCATTTCACCACACACTCCATCAATTCCTGGGGCTTTCCCCATTTTGACTTCACTCATTGCTTCCACAACTTCCATCCTACTGATTTCTTCCTCTCTTCTCACATCCCTCCTTCTTCCAGCCATTCCCCAGCCACTTATACTTGCATTACTTTCATGCTCTATGTTCAACAATTCCTTAAAGTGTTCCCTCCATCTGCTCACTTTTTTTTCCTTCTTCACCAGTAATCTACCATTTTTATCTTTCACTCCCCAGCTAACTTCTTTGGAACCCGTCTAACTTTCTTTACCTCTTTCCAGAACAATTTCTTATATTCCCTCCACTTTACACTCAAGTTCCTTCCTCATCCACTCTCCTCTTACTCTCTCTTATTAATCTTTTCACATCTCTCTTCCTCTCTACTTATAACTCTCTCTTTCGTCTTTCAACATCTTCCACGCCTCTGTTTCTCATCCACTCATTATATACTTTCTTCTTCTGTGCCACAGCCTGTCTCACCCCTTCAGTCCACCATGCTGTTCCCTGCACCCCCTTTCGTCTTCTCTTCACCCCACACACCACCTTACATGCTGCACAGATTTCTTCTGTGAATATCTTGCACACACCTTCAACGTCCCCCATCTTCTCCAGTCTATATTCACTCAATCGCTCTTGCACTTCCCTCTTATATTCTGCCTTTTTCCCATCCTCTTGTTACTTTTCCACTATCCTTTTATGTACTACTTCCTCCTGTCCTTCCCTCCTTCTATTTATCCAATTTATTTTTACTTTAATTCTGACTACCACCGAGTGGTAGTCCGAGAGTCCACTCCCCCAACCTCTATATACTCTTGCATCCATGATAGGTTAGACGATAGGTTAATGCAGTTAGAGAAGGAAAATGCTAAGAGTAGAACTACAGGAGTACAAAGAAAAATTCTTAAAAAATTTAGGAAGAAGTGTGCTAACTGTTAATGGAGTGATCCATTTATAGTTACTGTAGTATCCTAAAGCATTTGACTCTTCGAAAAGGTGCTAACTGACAGTGTTGACATTTTACCCACAAATTTCACATACTTGTATTGGGGTGTGTGAAATCATGAATCCAGAAGACAAGATTAGAGTGGACATTCATTGAAATTAGTTTCTTCATCGAAAGATGGGGCTGTATGGTGTTGATTGCACTTGAAAAATCAACAAATAATATTTTTGCAAAATAATTAACTGATTTGGTGTTGACATTTTCCATAAAGTTCAGAACAAAATCTATGACTGATATTGTAGCATCTTCAATGCACCATTTCTATGTAAGCAAACTTTAAAGTATCCATAGCTTTTTTATTTAACCTGCTCATACATTTTTTTTTTTAACTGTTCAAGACATTTCATAAAAATACAAGTCAGAGCCACCGATCGATAATCAGTATGGCATTTTGGTGTCCTGGTTTTTGGAACAGGGACAATCTCAGAATTTTTCCAGTCTCGGTATGTAAGCCTTGATGTTAAGCCTACAAAAGAAATTATTTAGTTCATTACACTAATTTTCAGGATTCTGTTCATCTGACATGCCTGCTTTCTTTGTAAAACTAGTGATTTTCCTAAGACCACTCCAAGTTGCCTTTGCGTCATACCTAAATAATTTTTCAATATTCTTTATGTACTTTTTTTTTGGGGGGGGGGGCATGACACATATCAATTACTTTTCTGTAAGGTTTTTACATTTGTCCTATGGTTACCTACTATACAATGTTTCTTCTCATTCAACAGTTGTTCATCTGTGACCCAGGGTTTGTTATTTGGGTAGCATTTCACTGTTGTAGATGGAACCACATTTCACTGTTTTAGTTGGAACCACAATTCAGCACAGGACGAAATGTATGAATTTAGGACACCAACATTGTGATCAATACTAGCATTTACATCACACAACACACTCCAGTCACTCTAATCCAAACATCCCCTAAGAGTCTTACATGTATCTGTACCCCATGTCTGGACAGATTTCACAACAGGTTTGGAAGTTTTTTGCTTTTGCTTATAAATGGCTGTTAACGTAGACATATCAAGGTCCGATTGTCCTAATGGTTTGAGTTTTTTAGACATAGACCCTAGTTCTACACTGCAGTAACAGTGATCCAAGATATTCACACCTCTTATATCAGAATCAGTGTATTGTTGGACAGTTCTTAAAATGTGAGCCATTAAAACTTCCTGTTATTTTTTTAACTGCAGCTGCAGAACTAGATTCAATCTTCCTGTTATTATTTTAACTGCAAAGGGAGAAGTAGATTCAATCTTGCACACTTCACCATACAGGTGTTCTTCAGTAATTTTCACAAATAAAAGTACAGTATTAAGACTGCTAAATTTGCTTGGAATATAGAATGGCCTCAAAGACAAAGACATGAATTCAGGATTGTCATTAGTTCACAACACTTATATCCCTGCTTGATTGGTAGTTCATATAGACACAAATACCACCATCACCGTTTTTCCCTGATTCTGTTGATCTGTCACTTCTAGTTAATTCGATGCCATTTATTTGATAAGCAGTCTTGACTATTCTCTGTGTCAAGCCAAGTCTCTGTTCATCAGATAGCTGAGGCGTTTCGGTACGCATAATTCCATGTGCATTGGGTCGCCAGTTCATCCACTTTCTTCCTTAAAGAGCAGACATTGCCTGACACACACATTGGTAGAGGAAGTTTTGGACCCGTCCTGCATTTTACTCTTATCCCGCCACGGCGTCCTCCCTTCTTCCATACCCAGTACGTCTGACCATCTCAGGAATTCCATTTAGGGCCGTCGTGCCGAAGGAAGCCAGGGATAGAAGTTCGTCAAGGCTGTAAATGAGCTGCCCGTGACCTGTCGTTGTTTACATTCAACCCGCCATTTCTGCCAACTGACAGGGATGCCTAACTAAAAATTATACCTCCCAGCACAAACCAACAAAGTAATGTGGCAAAAGTCTTGCCCAGCATGATCAGTAGTCACTTATGTTTTGCCTGATATATGTGGAGACACCTCGAACTGTGAAAAATTGCTCATAAATTCGTAAAAATAGGGGAGCTGGAAGACACACTGGTAGCCTTACGTTTGGCTCCCCTCCGACTTCAACTAACCGACTCCTCCTGTGACGTCATCATCAGCTGGCGCCAGTACACCTAGGCCTTTACATAGAGATGGCCTTGACTGTTCCCGGTGGGACCAGCTCTCCGCAGTAGCCGTTCCAGCCGAGGGGGCTGGGCCTGTCCCTTCCACCTGGCGGTTGAGTGCCTTGGTCTGCCTACCAGGAGGTCAAGGCTCCTCCACTACTACCTTCCCTCCGCCCACCCGAATCGGGGTTGTGCCCTCCTGCCGACCGTGATTAGGCCTTCCCTCCTTGGCCTCCACCTACTGCTGGGGAGTTGGGCGAGCCTCCACAGCCCTTTCCATCCAGGGAAAGGGGATTGAAGGCAGCGTCGGGGTGGTTCGACCACCTGCTTGTTGGCCTCACTCTTCATCATCCTGACTTCTCCTGCCTTGCCGCCTTTCCTCTGAATCTTCAACTTCAAGAAGCCTACTAGCTCATGCTAGTCCTCCTCTTCACCCCAGCTTCACCTCTGGTGGGCCCACAGGCCCTCTCTGGGCTCCTACTGGAGGTAAATCTCAAAAACAACGCAGCAGCCACAATGTTATATAAGAGTCTTCAATGACTGAATATTATCAAAGACAGCAGAGAAATCAAGGCGCACCAGCTTACCCTTAGATAAGGAAAATAGAGTTTCCAAACGATCTGGGTTACGGTAGCCTATCCTCGGTCCTACCATAAACCCCCTCCAGAACACTGGAAGAAAGGAAAAATTGTTCACAAGTTACTCACGTACTAGAGAAGTGGTGAAAATAAAGCTGATAAGAGATTAAAGTCAGACAGAGTCATAGCTAACATCCAGACAGAAGTACACAATTCAGGCAAGGCTTAAAGCCATCTAAAAAAGTATACTGAACTAAGAAACCGGGCAAGTTAGTCCACAACCGCACACTAACATTCATTATATACCTACAGGTACCAAGCTCAGTCGTCGAACAATACAGCTACCAGGATTCCTGCCCACGCAATCTTACCGCACCTCTGGTGCGTTGAGGAGTAACATAATGATCCGCCATTGCACCATGAATGGCATGGCAGAGGATGTTCAGTCTTATACAGTAAGGACAGGGTAGACACACTCTGATGACGAATCAGTCAGTTAAGCCGGAGCATCAACATATTTTGCAAGCAGTCTGTAATTCTGTCAAGAGAAGAAAGATGAAGAGCTGCCGCAGAACCCTAAACAAGCGAAGAGTTCTCCATCAGTGGAAAGAAAAATGACCTTATGCAAGTCGTTGCTGTTTCAGGGTCATTAAAAATGCTAATTATTGTCCCCAAGAGAACTCTCTTCCATCATGGCATCCATAAAAGCTATCACAGGATGCGGGGTATGAGCCATTCTGGAACTGTCAACAACCGTAATCTTAGTTTTCCTGCCCCGCTGAGGGGGGTCACCTTGACGTGGTGGCGGGGCTTGAAGCGTGGTTGGCGGTGCCACCTACTTTGGAGGCACGCCTATCTTTGTAGGGTTCGGCATCTGTCGGTCACGTGGACCAAGCACCCCCTACATCACTGGTGGAGGAGGTCTGCTGGTGATGTTAGTCCCTGCCCTTTTGCCACCTAGGGCGGGACTGTTACCTCCCCACGTGTTTGCCGTGCGTGGTGTCCCATAATGCTAGGAGACGGGAGTCCTGGAGGTTGAGCGATGCTGCACGATGCGCCCTGCAGCTAGCAATACACCTCTTTGATCCCTTATTCTGGCTAGACGGGCGGCCTGGTTGGGCCCGACCAGGTCAATCGACTGGTAATGCGTTGGCTAGGGTCAAGTGGGCACTGGGGGGCCTGGTGGCTCCTATCGTCCTGGAGTCACCCTTGTCCGGGTCCCCCAGTGGTTACCTGCGTATACTCCTCTGCTACCCCTGGGGTCGTCAGTGGCTCTGTCCCTGACATATGGCCTCCCCTTGTTGGACTCCATGGTGGGTGGGGGGGTGGGGGAATGAAGATTATAGCAGACCATATGGCGAGTACTGATAAAAATGTTGTTGACGACAAGGCCTCTGTCCTAGGACATACTTCAGATTGCACCACCCTCATAGCCACTCTGGAACCTTTTCAGGCCCGTGGTGGCTTTCCTCCTATGCCCCAGCATTCAACTGGGACTGGGAGGAAACCACGTCGGGTTGGTTCGGCTCTTGGGTTCTGTCACGAATCAATTCGCGACATTTCCCTTTTGTGAGAAGCCACGAACTATTAGTGGAAAACTCACTGTGTATCGCTCAGTTAACCGTTTCTCTCTCCATTTCGGAGTATACTTTTCAAAACATTCGTCACTTTCAAAAGTGACCGATTTAATGCACGTCACTAAGTGCTCTACTGAGTGATACAATTGTTTCTTTATCGTTCGCCTCTGCTTGCCTAAACCGTTAGCCACGCCTTCTTCCGGTGGCTTGTGCGTCCTGCCCATACAATGTATTTTGAAGGCAGTCTAGTGTTTGCTGTGACGGAGAGAGGTCCTGTGCCAGCAGTGTGAGAGGTCAGCTAGTACCCAAACTCCACTTCACAGTTAATCCAGTCCTCCCACCCCCTGGGTGATACATAGCATTCATCGACCGGTATTTCCTTTTTGTATAATCCTAGTTTTAAGAGTTTAGTTAAGGTGTTTTTTTTCCTAGGCGTAAGTATTTAGCTTTTGTGTGAGTGAGTGAGTGCGTCTCATTGATTTGATTTGAAATGTAACGTTAAATTTATTTTTTGTAATCAATAAATTTAACAGTTCTTTTCCTTGAGCTTAATGTAAAGTAAAATCTTGTTTCATTTCTCCATTATTAAGCTTATTTCCCACATAGCTCCTAGCTTGCATAAACGTTTTACTATTCATAACTGGTACTTAGACCAGTCTTGTTGTATTAACTTAAAATCCGTTGTGCCAGGAGTTAATGCATCAGCAAGAACCTGATGTTATTATTATTAGTATTAGTTATTTATTGTCAGGGGTGAAGTAACTTTCTCCAGAGGCTAACAGTACAGTAATTCAGCAATTGTGAGTAATTAGTCTCTGCTATGTACTGTTGAGAAAGTTTATAAATTCTCGTTCTTAGAGAATCGTAGCAAGTCAGCGTAAAGTAATCGTTGCTTGATGTAGCAAGACAATCATTGTCTCTGCTCTTCAATATTATTGAATATTAATATCATTTTAATTACATTTAACCATATATTTTAAAAATACCGTGATAATATAAAAACCCCATGACAATTGGCGATCTCATTCCAGGATATTAACTCCTAGCTATAAAGCTATTCACGAGATAGTGCTCACTCGTTCATATTTAGGAATTTATAATTAAAGTTTATAGGCACAAGTTTACTGGTGTTTACCGTTAATTTAGCAAGTGAATTTTTGCTTTATTAATCTATAGAGTACTTAACTCTATTTAGTACTTTATTTTTGGTAACGCCAGACGATTTTATTCGCTCCTGGGTAGCCGCCGTACCCATTGTGTTAATTATTGAGAGTTCTTAGTTATTCGCATTTTTGCTTTAATCTTTGCCAGTTAACTAGATAAGACTGGTCACCACTAACTTGTGTCTGTACTCTTTACTTGTGTTTATTAGTATTCGTTTGCGAAGCAGTCAGTACTCAGTTTCGGTTTGCTTAGTAAATTAGCGCCATGGCTACCACCATATTTTTACAGGAAGCCAAAGATATGGGTCTTTCGGACCCAACCGAAATTAAAGGGTATATACTCTCACGGCATAATCAGGAGCAGCAGCGCGAGAATGATGCCCGTGAAGAGCGTAAGATTCAGCGCGAATGCGAGCGAGAACAGCGCGAATACGAGCGTGAACAACGAGACAGAGAACGAGAACACGAACGTGCCGAGCGAGAGGCACGAGAAAAACATGAACTTGAAGTGCTGAAGCTCAAGCGAGATTCCTTGGCTTCAGACACGTCTGGTGCAGTTGGTCCCAGCTCCACTAGCGTTCTCCCTGCACATGTCCTGGCGACCCCACGCATCAAGCTTCCTTCATACAAGGAAAGCGAGCGAATCGAGCCGTACATAGCTCGTTTTGAGGACATGGCAGACATGTATCAACTGGATGAGGCAGCTAAGCGGCTTCAGTTTCTTAGCCTATTTGAGGGCCCTGCCCTGGATATTCTCCACAGAATTCGTGAAGACAATCTCACATATGAGATGATGAAAGCTGCACTCATTAAGGCGTATGGTCTCACAGTAGACGACGCCAAAGTTCAGTTCATGCGAGCTCGTCTCCAAGACAAGGAGACAGCTGTTCAGTTCCTTGATCGTCTCACAGCTTATTTAAATGAGTGGATGGAGAAAGATGAAACTCCTTCCACACGTGAGGGGATAATTGACCTTATGCTGCGTACACAGCTAGAGAGGTCGTGGCCTGCTGAGCTCATAGCACAGCTTAAGATCTGCCAGGTGAAAGATGCCAGCCAAATGGCAGAAAAGGCTGACGCATTCTTTACTGCATACGGGTATCAAACTCGTAAGCAAAACACCTGGAGCAGAAAAGATACTGCCAAGTCTGGGAAGCCGTCTCAGACTGAATCCCAGCACCAAGGCCGTTTTCAGAGTAATGGCCAAGGTCCAAAACCGCAGTGGAAGGACCAGGGGCAAAACACTCAGAAACCTGAGTGGAAGAGGTACAACAAGTACCCTAACCAGCAGCAGTATCAGCCACGCAACCGACCGTTGGGACAGACTTTTTCACCACCAGCTCAAAAGAGGCAGGAAGCGAACGCAGCCTTCATTCCTTAGCAGCAGCACGGTGGTCACGTCCCTACCAGTGTGGGTACTTCCCCACAGTTCACTAGTCCCACAGTGACAGTGAACCCCCCTCCACAGATGGCCAATGTTCCATCTTATAATTCTCAAGGCACAATGTTTGCCGCATCAATTCAGCAGCCTCATGAGTGGCTAGCTGCTTCCTCCACAGGCCCCACTACAGGTGACAGCACCTTCCTTGTTCAGCCAGGGTTTGTGGGAGACATTCCTGTGAAGGTCCTGAGAGACAATGGTTCCTCAGGTTGCTCTGTTAAGCAGAGTTTAGTTCGGCCTGAGCAGTATACAGGTCGACAGATCCATGCAAACCTTATTGATGGATCAGTGAGATTGTTCCCTGAGGCATGTATCAAGGTGGCATCTCCATTTTATACTGGTACGACACTTGCAGTTGTCATGCCAGAACCTTTATTTGAACTCATCATTGGAAATATTAATGGAGTCAAGGATAGTTGCTCCGATGATGACGCGACTCAGACTTCAGCTGCTGCGGTAACACGAGCCATGACTGAGGCTCCAGACTGTGTCACCCCAGTGATCATTGAATTGCCGCAAGATCTGATGTGTAGTCAACTTGTTGTACAAAAACAACATTCTGACCCGACACTTGCTGCCGTGCGGAACAAACAAAAGGGTCGAGTGATAAAGTATTCACGGGGAGGTCGAGCCAAGTTCCTTCGTAAACAAGGACGGCTCTACCTTGAGTCACGAACACCCGAGGGCGAGGTTCGACTGCAGTTTGTCGTCCCCGCCAAATACCGCCAAGCAGTGTTAGAATGGGGTCATTGTTCAGCCTCAGGAGGTCACATGGGCAAAAAGAAGACCCAGGGCCGTATCCGAGCTGACTTTTTCTGGCCAGGGATGGGACAGGACATAGATAGTTTTGTCCGTTCCTGCAGTGTATGTCAAAGTAACAACACTAATCAGAGACATGTCCTTCCTGTGCCATTTGTAACCACACCTGTAATCTCTGAGTCAGTTGAGAGAGGGTAGTGGTGAAGTGGGTGCAGACCTGACGTCTCGCCCATTGGCCCCACAGGACATAGTATGTCCAGGGCCTGTACATGCATATTATGTACCGTAAGTTAAGGGGGAAGTTGAGAGGCGACTTGAGGCTATGGAAGACCCGAGTTTGCATAAGGATTCTCAGTTTCCCGGTACTAATAGAAGTACTGTAGGTTAAGGGGGAAATTTGAGAGAGAACTCCGCAGAGGCGACTCGAGGCTATGGAAGACCCGAGTTTGCACAAGGATTCTCAGCTCCCCGATACTAATATAAGTACTGTAGGTTAAGGGGGAAGTTCGAGAGAGAACTCCGCAGAGGCGACTTGAGGCTATGGAAGACCCAAGTTTGCACAAGGATTCTCAGCTTCCCGGTACTAATATAAGTACAGTAGGTTAAGGGGGAAGTTCGAGAGAGAACTCCGCAGAGGCGACTTGAGGCTATGGAAGACCCAAGTTTGCATAAGGATTCTCAGCTTCCCGGTACTAATATAAGTACTGTAGGTTATGGGGGAGGTGAGAACTCTGCAGAGGCGACTTGAGGCTATGGAAGACCCAAGTTTGCACAAGGATTCTCAGCTCCCCGATACTAATATAAGTACTGTAGGTTAAGGCACAGGTTGAGGACCCGTGTGCAGTTCGAGGCTATGGAAGACCCGAGTTTGCACAAGGATTCTCAACTTGCCGACACTAATCGTGTGCTAAAATTAATGGCGACCTCGAGTGTACTTTTCGTAGCATGTACTGATTGCTAGGCAGAGAGAGTAATTGTAACGTAATAAGAATTTTGTCTCATTGACACTTTTGATGCTCCACCTTAATTGGTTTTGCAGGTTCAGCAATGGGTGTAGCAGTTTTGCTGTGCGGCCCAGCTGATCGTCTGCCGCACGCTGCCGCCTCTTCTCCTCTGCCTTCGTCGTCGTCATATTATTATTATTGTGTCATTTTACACATAGGTACAGTCACACTACAACTGTCACACCTACATTGTGTATTACATACATCACACTACACAACAATTAGTTGTCAGTGTAAATGTAGCAACTTTTCGCTCAGTTTGACCTGAGTACAGGATTTTCACCGTCGTCACGGAGTTTTTCCCTCAAGCTTGCTTCTATTAACGTAAATACGAGTTTTTTTTTTTCGCTCACTGGCGACTGCGTCTTTCTCCTGTAGCAGGATAGCACACACACCACAGTGTGAATCTTGTGTGAATGACTTAGGATGTGTACATATATATATATATCCACAAATTTTTTCCCATAAGGAAAAAATTTAATTTTGTAGGGGCGTAATGTCACGAATCAATTCGCGACATTTCCCTTTTGTGAGAAGCCACGAACCATTAGTGGAAAACTCACTGTGTATCGCTCAGTTAACCGTTTCTCTCTCCATTTCGGAGTATACTTTTCAAAACTTTCGTCACTTTCAAAAGTGACCGATTTAATGCACGTCACTAAGTGCTCTACTGAGCGATACAATTGTTTCTTTATCGTTCGCCTCTGCTTGCCTAAACCGTTAGCCACGCCTTCTTCCGGTGGCTTGTGCGTCCTGCCCATACAATGTATTTTGAAGGCAGTCTAGTGTTTGCTGTGATGGAGAGAGGTCCTGTGCCAGCAGTGTGAGAGGTCAGCTAGTACCCAAACTCCACTTCACAGTTAATCCAGTCCTCCCACCCCCTGGGTGATACATAGCATTCATCGACCGGTATTTCCTTTTTGTATAATCCTAGTTTTAAGAGTTTAGTTAAGGTGTTTTTTTTCCTAGGCATAAGTATTTAGCTTTTGTGTGAGTGAGTGAGTGCGTCTCATTGATTTGATTTGAAATGTAACGTTAAATTTATTTTTTGTAATCAATAAATTTAACAGTTCTTTTCCTTGAGCTTAATGTAAAGTAAAATCTTGTTTCATTTCTCCATTATTAAGCTTATTTCCCACATAGCTCCTAGCTTGCATAAACGTTTTACTATTCATAACTGGTACTTAGACCAGTCTTGTTGTATTAACTTAAAATCCGTTGTGCCAGGAGTTAATGCATCAGCAAGAACCTGATGTTATTATTATTAGTATTAGTTATTTATTGTCAGGGGTGAAGTAACTTTCTCCAGAGGCTAACAGTACAGTAATTCAGCAATTGTGAGTAATTAGTCTCTGCTATGTACTGTTGAGAAAGTTTATAAATTCTCGTTCTTAGAGAATCGTAGCAAGTCAGCGTAAAGTAATCGTTGCTTGATGTAGCAAGACAATCATTGTCTCTGCTCTTCAATATTATTGAATATTAATATCATTTTAATTACATTTAACCATATATTTTAAAAATACCGTGATAATATAAAAACCCCATGACAATTGGCGACCTCATTCCAGGATATTAACTCCTAGCTATAAAGCTATTCACGAGATAGTGCTCACTCGTTCATATTTAGGAATTTATAATTAAAGTTTATAGGCACAAGTTTACTGGTGTTTACCGTTAATTTAGCAAGTGAATTTTTGCTTTATTAATCTATAGAGTACTTAACTCTATTTAGTACTTTATTTTTGGTAACGCCAGACGATTTTATTCGCTCCTGGGTAGCCGCCGTACCCATTGTGTTAATTATTGAGAGTTCTTAGTTATTCGCATTTTTGCTTTAATCTTTGCCAGTTAACTAGATAAGACTGGTCACCACTAACTTGTGTCTGTACTCTTTACTTGTGTTTATTAGTATTCGTTTGCGAAGCAGTCAGTACTCAGTTTCGGTTTGCTTAGTAAATTAGCGCCATGGCTACCACCATATTTTTACAGGAAGCCAAAGATATGGGTCTTTCGGACCCAACCGAAATTAAAGAGTATATACTCTCACGGCATAATCAGGAGCAGCAGCGAGAATGATGCCCGTGAAGAGCGTAAGATTCAGCGCGAATGCGAGCGAGAACAGCGCGAATACGAGCGTGAACAACGAGACAGAGAACGAGAACACGAACGTGCCGAGCGAGAGGCACGAGAAAAACATGAACTTGAAGTGCTGAAGCTCAAGCGAGATTCCTTGGCTTCAGACACGTCTGGTGCAGTTGGTCCCAGCTCCACTAGCGTTCTCCCTGCACATGTCCTGGCGACCCCACGCATCAAGCTTCCTTCATACAAGGAAAGCGAGCGAATCGAGCCGTACATAGCTCGTTTTGAGGACATGGCAGACATGTATCAACTGGATGAGGCAGCTAAGCGGCTTCAGTTTCTTAGCCTATTTGAGGGCCCTGCCCTGGATATTCTCCACAGAATTCGTGAAGACAATCTCACATATGAGATGATGAAAGCTGCACTCATTAAGGCGTATGGTCTCACAGTAGACGACGCCAAAGTTCAGTTCATGCGAGCTCGTCTCCAAGACAAGGAGACAGCTGTTCAGTTCCTTGATTGTCTCACAGCTTATTTAAATGAGTGGATGGAGAAAGATGAAACTCCTTCCACACGTGAGGGGATAATTGACCTTATGCTGCGTACACAGCTAGAGAGGTCGTGGCCTGCTGAGCTCATAGCACAGCTTAAGATCTGCCAGGTGAAAGATGCCAGCCAAATGGCAGAAAAGGCTGACGCATTCTTTACTGCATACGGGTATCAAACTCGTAAGCAAAACACCTGGAGCAGAAAAGATACTGCCAAGTCTGGGAAGCCGTCTCAGACTGAATCCCAGCACCAAGGCCGTTTTCAGAGTAATGGCCAAGGTCCAAAACCGCAGTGGAAGGACCAGGGGCAAAACACTCAGAAACCTGAGTGGAAGAGGTACAACAAGTACCCTAACCAGCAGCAGTATCAGCCACGCAACCGACCGTTGGGACAGACTTTTTCACCACCAGCTCAAAAGAGGCAGGAAGCGAACGCAGCCTTCATTCCTTAGCAGCAGCACGGTGGTCACGTCCCTACCAGTGTGGGTACTTCCCCACAGTTCACTAGTCCCACAGTGACAGTGAACCCACCTCCACAGATGGCCAATGTTCCATCTTATAATTCTCAAGGCACAATGTTTGCCGCATCAATTCAGCAGCCTCATGAGTGGCTAGCTGCTTCCTCCACAGGCCCCACTACAGGTGACAGCACCTTCCTTGTTCAGCCAGGGTTTGTGGGAGACATTCCTGTGAAGGTCCTGAGAGACAATGGTTCCTCAGGTTGCTCTGTTAAGCAGAGTTTAGTTCGGCCTGAGCAGTATACAGGTCGACAGATCCATGCAAACCTTATTGATGGATCAGTGAGATTGTTCCCTGAGGCATGTATCCAGGTGGCATCTCCATTTTATACTGGTACGACACTTGCAGTTGTCATGCCAGAACCTTTATTTGAACTCATCATTGGAAATATTAATGGAGTCAAGGATAGTTGCTCCGATGATGACGCTACTCAGACTTCAGCTGCTGTGGTAACACGAGCCATGACTGAGGCTCCAGACTGTGTCACCCCAGTGATCATTGAATCGCCGCAAGATCTGATGTGTAGTCAACTTGTTGTACAAGAACAACATTCTGACCCGACACTTGCTGCCGTACGGAACAAACAAAAGGGTCGAGTGATAAAGTATTCACGGGGAGGTCGAGCCAAGTTCCTTCGTAAACAAGGACGGCTCTACCGTGAGTCACGAACACCCGAGGGCGAGGTTCGACTGCAGTTTGTCGTCCCCGCCAAATACCGCCAAGCAGTGTTAGAATGGGGTCATTGTTCAGCCTCAGGAGGTCACATGGGCAAAAAGAAGACCCAGGGCCGTATCCGAGCTGACTTTTTCTGGCCAGGGATGGGACAGGACATAGATAGTTTTGTCCGTTCCTGCAGTGTATGTCAAAGTAACAACACTAATCAGAGACATGTCCTTCCTGTGCCATTTGTAACCACACCTGTAATCTCTGAGTCAGTTGAGAGAGGGTAGTGGTGAAGTGGGTGCAGACCTGACGTCTCGCCCATTGGCCCCACAGGACATAGTATGTCCAGGGCCTGTACATGCATATTATGTACCGTAAGTTAAGGGGGAAGTTGAGAGGCGACTTGAGGCTATGGAAGACCCGAGTTTGCATAAGGATTCTCAGCTTCCCGGTACTAATAGAAGTACTGTAGGTTAAGGGGGAAGTTTGAGAGAGAACTCCGCAGAGGCGACTCGAGGCTATGGAAGACCCGAGTTTGCACAAGGATTCTCAGCTCCCCGATACTAATATAAGTACTGTAGGTTAAGGGGGAAGTTCGAGAGAGAACTCCGCAGAGGCGACTTGAGGCTATGGAAGACCCAAGTTTGCACAAGGATTCTCAGCTTCCCGGTACTAATATAAGTACAGTAGGTTAAGGGGGAAGTTCGAGAGAGAACTCCGCAGAGGCGACTTGAGGCTACGGAAGACCCAAGTTTGCATAAGGATTCTCAGCTTCCCGGTACTAATATAAGTACTGTAGGTTATGGGGGAGGTGAGAACTCTGCAGAGGCGACTTGAGGCTATGGAAGACCCAAGTTTGCACAAGGATTCTCAGCTCCCCGATACTAATATAAGTACTGTAGGTTAAGGCACAGGTTGAGGACCCGTGTGCAGTTCGAGGCTATGGAAGACCCGAGTTTGCACAAGGATTCTCAACTTGCCGACACTAATCGTGTGCTAAAATTAATGGCGACCTCGAGTGTACTTTTCGTAGCATGTACTGATTGCTAGGCAGAGAGAGTAATTGTAACGTAATAAGAATTTTGTCTCATTGACACTTTTGATGCTCCACCTTAATTGGTTTTGCAGGTTCAGCAATGGGTGTAGCAGTTTTGCTGTGCGGCCCAGCTGATCGTCTGCCGCACGCTGCCGCCTCTTCTCCTCTGCCTTCGTCGTCGTCATATTATTATTATTGTGTCATTTTACACATAGGTACAGTCACACTACAACTGTCACACCTACATTGTGTATTACATACATCACACTACACAACAATTAGTTGTCAGTGTAAATGTAGCAACTTTTCGCTCAGTTTGACCTGAGTACAGGATTTTCACCGTCGTCACGGAGTTTTTCCCTCAAGCTTGCTTCTATTAACGTAAATACGAGTTTTTTTTTTCGCTCACTGGCGACTGCGACTTTCTCCTGTAGCAGGATAGCACACACACCACAGTGTGAATCTTGTGTGAATGACTTAGGATGTGTACATATATATATATATCCACAAATTTTTTCCCATAAGGAAAAAATTTAATTTTGTAGGGGCGTAATGTCACGAATCAATTCGCGACATTTCCCTTTTGTGAGAAGCCACGAACTATTAGTGGAAAACTCACTGTGTATCGCTCAGTTAACCGTTTCTCTCTCCATTTCGGAGTATACTTTTCAAAACTTTCGTCACTTTCAAAAGTGACCGATTTAATGCACGTCACTAAGTGCTCTACTGAGCGATACAATTGTTTCTTTATCGTTCGCCTCTGCTTGCCTAAACCGTTAGCCACGCCTTCTTCCGGTGGCTTGTGCGTCCTGCCCATACAATGTATTTTGAAGGCAGTCTAGTGTTTGCTGTGACGGAGAGAGGTCCTGTGCCAGCAGTGTGAGAGGTCAGCTAGTACCCAAACTCCACTTCACAGTTAATCCAGTCCTCCCACCCCCTGGGTGATACATAGCATTCATCGACCGGTATTTCCTTTTTGTATAATCCTAGTTTTAAGAGTTTAGTTAAGGTGTTTTTTTCCCTAGGCGTAAGTATTTAGCTTTTGTGTGAGTGAGTGAGTGCGTCTCATTGATTTGATTTGAAATGTAACGTTAAATTTATTTTTGTAATCAATAAATTTAACAGTTCTTTTCCTTGAGCTTAATGTAAAGTAAAATCTTGTTTCATTTCTCCATTATTAAGCTTATTTCCCACATAGCTCCTAGCTTGCATAAACGTTTTACTATTCATAACTGGTACTTAGACCAGTCTTGTTGTATTAACTTAAAATCCGTTGTGCCAGGAGTTAATGCATCAGCAAGAACCTGATGTTATTATTATTAGTATTAGTTATTTATTGTCAGGGGTGAAGTAACTTTCTCCAGAGGCTAACAGTACAGTAATTCAGCAATTGTGAGTAATTAGTCTCTGCTGTGTACTGCTGAGAAAGTTTATAAATTCTCGTTCTTAGAGAATCGTAGCAAGTCAGCGTAAAGTAATCGTTGCTTGATGTAGCAAGACAAACATTGTCTCTGCTCTTCAATATTATTGAATATTAATATCAATTTAAATAACATTTAACCATATATTTTAAAAATACCGTGATAATATAAAAACCCCATGACAGGTTCAGCTCAGATGACACAGAGCCTAAGTCATTTGTCAAGTATCTAGTGCTCAGATCCTCCAGAGGTGGATCTGTGTTGGATACTGACATATTTGAATTGCACCTTTCGATTATTTCAGTTTGTGGCAGAGAACCCCGAATATCATCCCAGGGCGATGGAAGCATGCTCATTGAAGTATCGTCGCCTGAAGAGAGCATGCAATTGTTGAATTTGACCTCTGTTTCTGGATTAGATGTTTCATGCACTCCACACAGTACTTTCAACCAGTGAAAAGGAGTGATCTTTTCTCGTGACCTTCTTCGATACTCAGAGGCAAGGTTGTTGGAGGAAATGCAGTCATCAGGCGTGGTGAAGGTCGAACGTGTACAGAAGAAAATCGAAGGAATTTTGACCCCAACACCGACATTGTTCCTGACATTTGATAGGTTAATGCTACCTAAATCTGTGAAGCTGGCTTGGCTGTCACTTCCTGTGAAGCCATATGTGCCCACCCCAAGGCGGTGTTTCCACTGTCAGGGATATGGCCATGTCGGCAAATTTTGCCGTCGTGCACAAGCTGGACTTCCTGGTGTTTGTGTCTCTTGTGGTGGATCAAGCCATACCAGTGACTGTACAGGACCCATTAAATGCTATCACTGTGGAGGTCCTCATGCTGCCTTTTCAAAAAGCTGTCCAAGATACTGCCTTGAAAAGGAGATCTTATCCATTCGTGCACGTGAGAAGGTTCCCTTTCCAGAAACAAAGAGGAGGGCCCAGACTCTTTTCTTTCGGCCTGGAGTTACTTATGCTTCTGGCCTTTCTGGGGCACCTGTACGTCGTTCTGTGTCCCAGAAGTTGCCACGACCCTTTACAGTGACCACTTCCCCAACTACTGATTTGACGGATGTTGTTAACCCTGGAATTACTGATAAGTGTGTGACTGATGCTCATCCACCCACTGCTCCAACTGTCTCTGCCTCCACTTCAGTGGCTGACGGTTCACGTACTTCTGTGGTGGTGGCAGATGTACACGCTGACGAGACTCATCCCCCCTTGTCCAGTATGAATGAGGCTCCTTCTGTATCCGGCAAACGTCATCGTAATTCGTCAGAGTCCTCAGAGCCTGAAAGCCGGCCACCTAAGGTTTCTGTTGTCGAACCTTGTATCAACCTCTCTACTGTTCCCTCTGCCTCAGAGGCTGAGACGTCTAGCCAAATGGAAGCTGCTGCTGGTGGTTCACCTGTAGTCAGGTCCCCACCTGAGGATGGTGTTGGACAGACCACTGATGCGTCCATTCTGAAAAGCACAATGTCAACCTTGCAGGGTTCTAATCCTGTCGACTCTGTTTCCACTTCTGGAGCTTCTAATGGTAGCACTGGCCGTCCCACATTACCCAAGGCGGCCTCCAAGCATCTATCCAAACCGAATGTCATTCCACCTCAAAGGAAGAGTGTTGTAAAACTTTCCTCTTCCACGTCCTCACGTTTGCCCACGGATGTTCGACATAAAGCGCAGGTTCCTGGTGCTGGACAGACTCTTACCAAGAGCCTTCCTAAGCATCATTCCAAACCCGCTCGCATGTCAGGAGGTGTACAGTCCCGCACTTAATCATTTTCCCCTCCACTATGGGTTCTATCATCCAGTGGAATTGTCGGGGTTTACGTGCTAACTATGAGGAACTGTGTCATCTAGTTTCTCAATTTACTCCACTATGCATGTGTATCCAGGAGACCATGGTTGGTGATACTGCTCCTGCTGGTCCTTCTGGCTACAATGCTTTTTATTCTGATCCTGTGCTGGGTCAAGGTCGTCATGGAGGTGCTGCTATCTTCCTTCGCCAGGATATTCCATATAGTCATCTGGATATTTCCAGTCCCTTGCAGGCAGTTGCTGTCTGGATGTTTTTACGTCGGCAGTATACAGTTTGCAGTCTTTATCTACCTCCCAGTGCAACTGTTGAAAGGGCGGATCTGGAACGCCTTATTCATTGCCTTCCTTCTCCCTTTCTGTTACTAGGCGATATGAATGGTCACCATCCACTATGGGGAAACAGTGAGGCCAACCCTCGGGGTGTTATGCTGGCCTCTTTAGTGGAAGATGAGGAGTTAGGCATTTTAAACTCCAATATAATGACTTATTTCCATAGCCAGACAGGAACTTTTACTGCTATTGATTTGTCCTTATGTTCAGCTGATGCTCTTTTAGATTTTAACTGGGATGTGTTGCCAGACCTGTATGGCAGCGACCATTTTCCGTTACTCTTAACTGCTAGCGCAGGTGGACCTCAGCCACGTCTTCCTCGCTGGCTTCTGGATAAGGCTGACTGGCCATATTTTAGGGAATTAAGTTCCATTTCCCTTTCTGTCAATGAGTTTGGCTGTCTTACGGAGGCTGCGTCATATTTCAATACCGTGCTGCACTCAGCAGCCCTATTATCTATTCCAAAAGCAAAGGGTCAGTTTCCTGAACGTCCGGTTCCTTGGTGAAACTCGGAGTGTAGTTCCGCAGTGAGAGCCAAACGAGTCGCCTTCTCACGACTTCGTCGTCACCGTGGGGATCCTCAGTATTTGGTGGCGTATCAGAGGGCACGAGCTCATATGAGGCGGATCTTAAAGGAGGCCAGGCGTTCGTCCTGGAAGGGTTATGTTTCCTCCATCAATTCGAGGACTTCCATCACCCAGGTGTGGAACCGGGTAAAGAAAATTTCAGGTAAATTTACTGTATCATCCCCTCCTGTTTTATCTGCACCAGGTGGAACTGTGGCTGATCCATTTGCTGTTGCAGAATTGCTTGCCGACCATTTTGCCAGTGTGTCAAAGAAGGATGCAGATACACCTTTGGCTTGCCACCGTCAGCGCCTAGAATCTCGTGGTCTCAGTTTTGCCTCTGCTGGGGGAGAGCCTTACAATGTTCCATTTTCAATTTTTGAACTCCAGTCAGCTCTGTCGCAGTGCCATGATTCCTCTCCTGGTTTTGATGATATTCCTTACGCCTTTTTATGCCACCTGTCTGATGAGTCCCTATTGTTTTTGCTTTCACTGTTTAATAAGATCTGGTGTTCTGGGGAGTTTCCGGCTTGTTGGGGTGTTGCTGTAGTTATCCCATCCCGAAACCAGGTAAGGACCACCTACAGGCGACGAATTATCGGCCTATTTCTTTGACGTCTTGTATATGTAAAGTTTTGGAAAAGATGGTCAATGTTAGGCTTGTGTGGTTTTTAGAGAGAGGTGACTTCTTATCCCCTGCCCAGTATGGTTTTCGAAAAATGCGATCTACCTCTGATGCATTACTGTCCTTGGAATCTTCTGTCTGTGAGGCTTTTTCCATTAACCAACACCAGGTCACGGTCTTCTTTGATCTGGAAAAGGCATATGACACTGCATGGCGTCATGGTATTTTACTCTCTCTTCATGAGTTTGGTCTTCGTGGGCGCTTACCTGTTTTTATTCAACAGTTTTTATCTAACCGAATTTTAAGGGTGCGAGTGGGAGGAGTGCTTTCTAATGCCCGAGCACTAGAAGATGGAGTACCACAGGGGAGTATCCTTAGTGTTACTCTGTTCGCTGTAGCCATTAACAGCGTCATCAGTGTACTTCCTGATGGTGTACGAGGATCACTGTATGTCGATGACCTCTCGATTTACTTCACTGCGTCTAGAATGTCTCTGATAGAGAGGAAGTTGCAGCTGGCTCTCAATAGAATTTCTGACTGGGCAGAAACACGCGGTTTCCATTTTTCTTCAGCAAAGACAGTGGCTATACATTTTTGTCGTCTTCGAGGAGTCCACCCTGACCCTGACTTGTATATCTATGGTAGAAGAATATCCTGTGTGGAAGAGACGCGTTTTCTGGGTCTTCTGTTTGATAAAAGATTAACCTGGGTTCCTCATATTCGTTCTGTTAAGGTGGCTTGTCTTAAAGCTTTGAGTCTTTTGAGGGTTTTAGCTCATGCCTCTTGGGGTGCTGACCGTCAGACCCTCCTCCTCTTGCATAGGTCTCTTATTCTTCCTAAAGTTGAATATGGGTGTGAGGTCTACGCCTCTGCAACAGATGCCCGCCTCCGGTTGTTAAATTCTGTGCATCATGCTGGTGTTCGTCTAGCAACCGGGGCATTCAGATCATCCCCAATTCCAAGTTTGTTGGTAGATCCTGGTGTACTCCCCTTGGACTTGCGACGCCAGTTGCAAAAAATGATGAGGTGTTGGTATCGTCTTCACCGCATTCCAGACTCAATTTCTTGTGCCATTGTCTCACAGGATTCCCGATCTTCTGTTTTTGAGACCCGTCCTAATTTCCCAAAGCCATTTGGTTACAGGGTCCGGTCTGTTATGCTAGCCCTCTCTCTCCCGAGACTGGCAATTTGTCCACATCGGATCCCAAGGGTGGGTTCTTGGCTACTCCCTCGCGTGACATTCTGTAGGTCCGTTGTTGGAAAAAAGGGCTCACTTCCCTCTCAGGTGTCCCTCTCTCTCTTTTTAGAAGATGCCTCCATTCATGAGGGTTCTGTCCCCGTCTATACTGACGGGTTTAAGACTGATACTGGAGTAGGATTTGGTGTTGTCTTCCCTTCCTTTACTAGGGGAGGTAGCCTTCCTGGCATTACTTCAGTGTATACAGCAGAACTGACTGCAATTTTGTATGCTCTTAAAATCATTTTTACTCTCCCCCAATCCGTTTTTGTGATTTATAGTGACTCGTGTAGTGCTTTGTCTGCACTGGAGTCTTTTAATGCATCCCATCCATTGGTTTTATCAATTTTAGAGTGGCTTTTTCTTCTTGGCCGCCGTGGCCGCCGTGTAGACTTCTGTTGGGTTCCTGCACATGTTGGTGTGGTGGGGAATGAGAGGGCAGATACTTTAGCTAAAGCTGCGTCTTCTCAACAGCCCCCAGCTGACTACCCACTTCCTGTTTCTGATGTAACACCTTACTTGCGGTATGCAATTCGTACATGTTGGCAGAGACACTGGGATGGTGTTTCTCATAATTAACTAAAAGAAACCTTTCAGAGAGTGGTTGTGCCAAGGGTTCTTCCCTCTATGTCTCGGCGACTGGAGGTGGCTCTTGCTAGGCTTCGCATTGGGCATTCTCGGCTTACACATGGGTTCCTCATGTGTGGTGAAACTCAACCGTACTGTGATGACTGCCTTGTTCCCCTTACTGTCCGTCACTTGCTGGTCGAGTGTCCGAGTCTGGGGGGCCTGCGTCAGAGGTTCCTTCATAGGCATGGGGGAGCAGATGGTGCCTACTGTTTGTCCTCGATGCTTGGTGAGGCCTCTAACGATTTTACTGATCTTTTTAGTTTTCTTCAGGAGGCGGGCCTCCTTCCACTTTTATAAGTAATTGTTATTTTACAAATTATTCTCTTATTATTTTTAGTGTTTTATTCCTACTAACAGATATTAACTTTATTTTGAATAGGCACTTTTTATTTTGCCGTGTCTTCAACTTTGTCATCCGGCGGCATATGACCCTGGCAGTTGCGCCGCCAGATTGTAATTATTTTCAGTCAATCAATCTTAGTTTTCCTGGCCCTGAACTTCATGTCACAAATTTAATTTATCGCCAGATGAATTTTAAACCTGCATTCAGACTGTCAGCCAGCATAGATCTGCTCATTTGGCTATCAGTAGGGGCATCATGATTGTATCATCAGCATGGCTGAAAACAAAGTTCTCGACCAAATAGGACAGATCAGCCGTACACAAGATAAAGGGAATCAGACCCAAAACGTACCCTGAGGAATGCCATACATAACTCACACCAACGACCAAAAACCCCATCAACACACATCCTCTGCCGATGACCTGAAATAATGTCCTCATTCAAAGCACATACACACCCACTCACACCAGCAGTCGCAAGTTTATACAATAATCCTTTATAATTCACTCTACAGTACTAAAGGTAGCAGAGAAATCAAGCTGCACCAGGCTACCCTTAGACCCGTACACCAGAGCTTGTTGTAAAATGTAGTCCATTATTAACAGTGCATCTCAAGCGTCTAGACGAGGCTAATTGACTATTTGTTGTTATTGTTGCTGTTTTTGTAGCCCTAGGCTCATCTGAACGTGAACCCAGTGGGAATTGGCCACTTCAGCTGTGTGCTCCCCGAGATCTTTTGTTAAGGTCATACTGAAGGAATGTGTGTGTTGTGATAATGAGGTGTATGAAGAGACAAAGTGTGTTGTGGTGTAGGGGTTGCATTATACTACAGAGAGGGTTATGGGATTATTTGTGAATTGTATTTTGTGTTGATACTGAAGCCGGCAAGGGTGATGGCCGTATTTGAGGCAGGTTAGATATAACCTCATGTCTCCCTAGCAAGGACAGTTTCTGAGGAAAGAATGTATGGTGGGGGTTCTTGAGGGACGCTGTTTGGCTGGAGGTTTTGCATGGCTGTGGTGGCTATCAGTTTCTGAAATGTAGGGTTCGGTGGAGGAGGAAGGGTGTCGTTGAGGCATTCTGCATGGATTTGAGCCACTCGTTTTTTGTTTCTTTGTAGTAGGGGTGGTGCAACATGAGTTACATGGGTGGGATGGATCCTGTGCTGAAGAAATGAACTATGTAGGCTGACCTCTCATGCATATTACTATCCCTGATTGAGAGTACTTGTTTCTTGGTACAAGTGGTCTATATTTCTGGCTTTTGCGTATCCCCTTATTATTCTTAAGGTTTTGTCATGTGCTTGTGTACATTTTCCATGTCTGTGGTTGTTAAGGTTAGGGCCTAGCTTGAGCTTTTATAATTCAGTCTTCCGAATGAACTGCTTAAATTATTACCACTTATGTCATGTGATCATAGGTGTCCCTGTGAGTGTTTTCAAGGCTTCTGATTTGTGATGTGCCTTTGCATTGATATTGCTTGCTTGTTAAGAAAAGGTCATGTGTCTGTCCAAAGTAAGTCCAAGAATTCTGGGGTTTCTTCCTCATGGGAGTGATTGCTTAAACTGGGGGACCTGGATGTGTGTTAAGATTCGTGTGTGTCTGGACTGAAGAGAGTGATGGTATGGCTGGTTAGTGACGCAGTTGTTTTGCTCTGTCTTTACCAGTGTTCTAATAAATATAGGTACTGTTAGAATTGGTATGCTGATTGCTGAGTTTTGGAGTGTTATGAATCTATTGCTGTGTTCCCAAAGGGGTAATATGGGATTAGTGTTACCATTCCTCTTTCAAAGGCATTTGGATGTGCCTTGAAGACGTCAGGTTTTGTGTTGCAACTGCTCTAAAGAAATACTATTCATTAACAGCACCAGTGCACGAAACAAAATTACATACCCACACTAGTCTCCCACCATACCAGGAACTAACACGGAAAATTTCATTAAAATAAAACAAAACCCAGTTAGCAATGCGTTTGTTCGTTTATAAAGACTCCAACATGCTTGCATGCGTCAGCCTGGTCACCTAATGGCGGCTATCCACGCTGCTTGATCTCTGTTGGCCTCTCTATACAGTCCCTAATCTCTGAGGCCACCCTCTATGACTCTGTCCCAAATATTTTTCGGTCCGCTTCTCGCAACTCTATCCTCAGCATTCACACCTCTGACCCTTTGCACCCAGTGTCATCCCCCATGCCCAGACCACCTCAGTCTACCCTTTCTTAACACAACACTGATACGTACAAGTCCCAATCATCCTCGCAATTCTTCATTAGCAGTCCAAACCCATAACCCCGGACTATCATTCATGGACGCATTACACATCATTATATCCGTTCGTTTGAGCCTACGAATCTCCTGCTCATTTACCGCCCAAGTCTCACTACCGCATGGTATTACACTCCTCACACATGCTGCATACAAGGATCACTTAGCACGTATTGAGAGCCCTCTCAGTATCAGGAGAGCCAACAACTCCCTGAACTACTTCCAGCCACTTCTTGCCCTTACCACTAAGTTAGTTCTAGCCCCACCTCCAGCACATCATGTCCCCCAAATAACAAAACTCCTCCAAACACTCAAGAGACTCGTCTGCAAGATTAATCCTTTCCTGCGTCTCTTTTTGCATGCTGTCCCCTACATACCGCACACATAAAATCACCATTATTTTGCAACCTACCCCTAAATCCACCACACCTCTTATGCATTCACTAATCACAAACACTGCACAAGATGGAGTTACTTCCCACACTCTTGTGGTAAATTGCTCATGGCCACATTCCCTCTGCCTTGACTGTACCTCCACCAGCCCAAGATATTATTATCACTTTTATCAGCGTTTACCATCAAACCCTTGTGCACCATTCCAGCTCAATCCTTCCTAAATCTTTCCTCCGCTACCTTCTCATTCTCCGCGATCAGCATCAAGTTATCAGCATCTAACACCTTCCATGGAAGTTCATTTCTGAAATCACGCGAGATAACTTCAAGCATAACGATAAACAATAATAGGTTTAAATCTGACCCATGATGTACATTAACTTTCAGAGAAATTCATCACTCTAACCTCCTTTCACTCTCACCTGAGTGCGAAAACTTACCTACTGTACATGACTCCTCCCATCCACTCATCAGTCACAACTTTTCTCATTGCTGACTTTACCACCTTCTTGAACACTGTCAAAAGCCTTCTCCAAATCAACAAAGTACAATTATTCCTTTCTTCCTCTGTATTTTTCCCGAAGCTGTCAAGGTTGAATATTTTATCAGTGGTTCCTTTGCTTGGCATAAACCCCAAAACTGCGTCTCCTCAATATTCAATACTTCCCTTATCACATCGTCTAGTACTTTCTCCATGACATTCATTACCTATTCCTATAGCTTTATGCCTCATAATTTTCTCTCTCCACGGCATTGCCCTTCCCCTTTTACACATTTACAACCACGCTCTTCAACCAGTCATCTGGAACAACACACTCATATATAACAGAATTTATAAATCAGTAACTAAACGCACTCGTATATCTTTACATATATATCTCACCTTCACCAAGAAACACAGTTTCATCTAGTCAGAAATGAGGGGCACAATTCATTGTTTTAAAACAAATCCATACCATCCTTATCCTACGCCCCCTCCACCACAAAGAAACAATAAATGAGCAGTGTCTGTGCGCTGTGCACAGGCCTACTGCACGCCTTTAAATCCTTCGCTACAGTATGTTTTCATTTTATATCAGACTACCATCAGACGATGTTATTCAACTTGGGAAGATGTATAGTTGTGGTGGAGGGTAATAAATACTACTGTATACATATTCCCTCTAATAACGAAAGTCGTCCTTAAAGTAAAAAAATATATATATATATTTGATGGTGCAAAGAATAAATCAAAACACGTCCTTGGGCTGAAGGTCTAAAACGTCGCATCACTGCCCAACGAAATGCTACACAAACTCAAGGCCACCACAGCCATCTTGAATCTTTAACCTAATTTCGTTCTTCATGACCTGTTTCATTCACAAATTTTGCCCTTCCCTGACACTACTTCATCCTACCAAACTGCGATGCAACCATTGCCCTTCTCTGCTTCAGTACCAACACAAAATACAGCCTGCGAGCCATCCACTCTGCCCTCACACAAAACCAGCTCACTTACCTCAATCGCACAACACAGGCAAGCTTTCAAGGCAGTCCACGTACCATATAAACGATGTGTTCCAATATATGTAATCTTTTTCCAAGCAAATTTTACTCTGAGATGAAGGAAACGACGAATCTAAAACACAGGTAGCAACGAAGCTTTCACCTATATATTTTTATGTAACTCATTGCGGACTAAGTGGCGATGAACATCATATAAAACAGGCGACACACAGTGAGGATTTAAGTATACTGGTAAGCAACTGTTTGAGAACACTACTGAAGTGGCCATAGGTCTGTAGTCCATCAAGTTCACATCCATATGAACCAGTTGCCACAACAGTGTCTTGCATATCTGAAGTACGAGTTTGACACCATTCAGACTTAAACAATCAGGTCCACATCAGAGAAACTGACATAGGCACCTGGTGGCCTAGTGATTCGAATGCCCCCTTGGAATGAAGGCATTTCAATTATGCTGCAATGCCATCTTGGGAAATAGGCTGATCATGTACCCTTAAATGTGCTAGACCATCACAACCCTGCATCAGGCCACACCACCACAAAGGTGATACTCGGGTACGGGTTATTATTTTTTATTGTATTTATTCTTAGTTTTTTTGTGCATTTAGAAATTTGTGTGTTACTGCACACACGGACAAAGAAGTTGTCACAATACCTAGTGTAGCTTTGTTCAGTTTGTAAAAGAACTAAATTCATGTCAGATTTAAAAAATGGCCTTGATCTAATACAATGGCTTAATTTCATTAAGACTGCTTCTGGGCCATTAATTTAAGCCCAAGAAGGATCCCGGTCTCGTCATTATAGCCATCATCATTATTATCATCTTCATTATCATCATCATCATCAGCAGCAGCAGCAGCAGATGCTAATAACATTAATAATAATAATAATAATAATAATAATAATAATGATAATAATATATAATAATGATAATATAATAATAATATAATATAATAACAATATAATTATATAATAATATAACCATATAACCAAATTTTGGCGCCTGGTGGTTTAGTGGGTAATTACGATGCTCCAATCGGATTAAGCCGGTGAAGGTTTATATCCAAGAGATGGTTGGGGTTTATTGCTCATGTAGTGCTATCAGGGATGATAATAACATAATAATAATAATAATAATAATAATAATAATAATAATAATAATACTGTAGTTATCATCATCATCATCATCATCATCATCATCATCATCATTTTTCGGTTTCACGTCTGTTTTCCATGTAGTGTGAGTCAGAGGGATTCACCTGAGAACTTTACCATGCTGTGTTCTGCGCCAGCCTTCGAGTAATACCTTCGTGATCTAAGGGCAGTACACACCGCTCTCTTGTCCTCAGTCAGCCTTTCCGTCAATGGCCCGGCACCTCTATATCTCTACACCTCCTCATCCATCTCGCTTGGTCCATCCTCTCGACATATTCAGATCATCTCAGTCTCTTATCTACTTCCTTTCAGATGCTATCCAGTCCCAGTGGTCTTCTTAGTTCTTCTCAGGATATCCAGTCATCTGGTTTTGCCCCATAGTTCCAGTGGATCGTTCTACTGTCGTTTTGTTCCATTCTCACAATATCCTCCTCTTTTACAACCTATGTTTCATTGACGTACCGTATGATACTTGTAAAATCGGTACCAAACACTTTCTCTTTTGTGTACAATGAGAATACTCGAGATGTCAGAATGGGTAGGAGTTCGCTGAAAATTTTCACCCTCTACGCATTCCCTCGGTGTCACTCTGCCTGGCACCAGCCCGTGCACTGATAACATTAAAAGGCAGCAAACTTTATCCACAATCTCTAGTGACCCATCTTCGACAACCAAGGATCATATTGGTCTATCATCGAGTGCTCTAGCTATACCCTTACATCTACTACACGTGGATTCCACCGCCAACCTCAAACTGCCACTCACTTCACTACCTTTCTCTTGCACCCAGTGTTTACATGCAGTGCAGAAAAACACTGTTTCTACTCACACCCAATCTTCACACAGCAGATGGCCAGTAACCCGAATCCATAATTGGCTCAATGTAACACCTACACAGATCATGTCTTTTGTCTAACCAGTGTTTACTTGAAAACCTTTGGATTCTTCCTTCCAATTCTGAAAGGATTAAAAACTGAAAGGAATAAAAACAGCTTTCATCAGCCCCTTAACTAGGATTATGCTGCTTTAGATACAATATATCCCGATGCCACAGACACCTTTAGTAAGCTTAAGATTCACTCACAGCGAAGGGTTCAAGCCTCCAGATCACAGTGAAGGGAACGGTCAATAAACATGTTCAGTTACTCTTCACTTTGAGTCAGAGAAGTGCATCAAAATATCACAACTTTTTCCATACAACTAATATTGCAAACTGGAGAAACTAACAAACCAGCTTTATAGACAGCAATGACGCTTTACCAGACAATTTTTGTGCAATTTACTGTGGGCTTGATTTAAAAAAAAAAAAAAAAAAAGTAATATAAGGCGACTAATAAAGATGCCAATGTACAGAAACTATTCATTGAAAATGGTTTTATCTTCACCCTTCTCAGTATTATGAATCTACATTATTATTATGTGGTTTTATTTCTACCCCCTGGGGGTAGGGGAGTTTCAAGAATACTCCCCCAGTATCCCTGCTTGTCGTATGAGGCGACTAAAAGGGTTGGTGGTGGGTTAGTGCCCCACCCCGTAAAAAGAACTAACTAAACAAGCGAATAAAGCGCCTCGGACCAGGACGGATCATACGTTGACGACTAAGGAACGGACAAAGAACATTCTAAGGGTGGGGACATGGAATGTGAGAGGAGTGAATGATGAAATGAAAGAGAGAGAGAGAGATTGTTCAGGTGCTTGAGGATGCAAGAGTGGATATATGTGGATTGACTGAAACTAAATGGAAAGGTGAAAGGGTGAGAGAATGGGAATACGGTTTAGGAATATGTGAGGGAGTTAAATGAGAATGAGAGGGCAAGAGAGGGACAGTGTCTGATGATAAGCAAGAAGTGGAAGGAGAATATATGAGAGTACTGAACAGTGGGTGCAAGGATTGTATGGGTGAGAATGAAAGTAGGTATACAAGTGTGGGCGATTGTGTATGAGTATGTGCCGAAAGAGGACCGAGTGGCAAGAGCGAAAGATGAGTTTTGGGTGAGTGTAAAGCATGTATGGACAAGTTTGAGAGGCGTGAGAGAGTGTTTTTGATTGGAGACATGAATGGCAAAGTTGGGAATGTACGAGTGGATGGAGTGGTTGGTCAGTGGGGTGTGCCAGCTGAAGCAGATGGGAATGGTAGTGCTTTGGTGGACAACTGTGCTTGTAAGGGGTTAGCAATAGCTAACACCTACTTTCGGCATAAGATGATCCACAGGTATACATGGAGAGTTATGAGGAGGATGGATAGTAAACTTGTTGAACGAAAGGCAATGATAGACTATATGTGTGTGGATGAGCGAATGAGAAGACAAGTGGTGGATGCAAGAGTGAGGAGAGGGTGGGGGAATGGAATCTCGGACCATCACTTAGTGATGGCCAAGGTAAGGCTGCAAAGAAAATGGTTGAAGAGACGAAGGGGAAGACAGGAGGAAACAGCTCCTGTGAGAAGAGTGGAGAAATTGTAGGACAGTGAGAAAATGACAGAGTATAAGAGCATAGTGGAAGAAAGATTGGGAAGGTATGAGTTAGAGCAGATGGAAGAGGTGGAAGACATATGTAAGATATTCACGGAAGAGATAAGCGCAGGGTGTGAGGTGGTTTGTGGAGTGAGGAGGAGATGCAGGGGTGTGCAAGGGACAGCATGGTGGAATGATGAGGTGAAACGAGCTATGGAACAAAAGAAGAAGGCATATAGTGAATGGCTAGCGAGTAGAGGTAGGCGAGAAGTTCAGAGAGAGGTATATGTGAGCTGGAGAAGGGAGGTGAAGAGATTGGTGAAGGAGAATAAGAAGAAAGTGGATGAAGAGTTTGGGAGGAATCTGAGTGTGAAATGGAAGGACAGTAAGAAATTGTTTTGGAAGGAGGTAAAGACAGTAAGGCAGTGTGAAAGGGGTAATAATAGGGGAGTGAAAGATAGGTATAATAGATTGTTGGTGGAGAAGAGAGAGAAATTGAGGAGATGGAAGGAGCACTTTGAGGATTTGTTGAATGTAGAGAGTGATAGCAGTGCGAGTATAAGTGGCTGGGGAATGGCTGGGAGAAGAAGAGATGAGAGAAGGGAGGAAGAGATCAGTAGGACGGAAGTAATGGAAGCAATAAAGAAGATCAAGATAGGAAAGGCCCCAGGAATTGATGGAGTGTGTGGTGAAATGCTGAGGTATGGGTGTGAGATTGTAGTGGAGTGGATATGGAAGTTATGTAGATTGGCTTGGGAAGAGGGAAGGGTTTCGGAGGACTGGAAATCGGGTATAATTGTTCCTTTATACAAAGGAAAAGGGGAGAGAGAAGTATGTGGTAACCATAGGGGTGATTGCTTAGTGTGACTGAAAAATATATGGTAGAATACTCATTGTTAGGGTTAGACGTATAACAGAGGAGGTAGTTGGAGAAGAGCAAGGGGGATTTAGGAAGGGAAAAGGGTGTATAGATTAGATATTTGTTCTAAGATGTTTAGTGGAGAAGTATCTAGAGAAGAAGAAAGTGTATGCTGCCTTCATGGACTTGGAGAAAGCTTATGACAGAATAGATAGACAAGGTATGTGGAAGGTATTGAGAATGTACGGAGTGGAGAGGATATTGTTGAGTGCTGTGAAGAGTATGTACGAAGGAGCTAGGGCTACGGTGCGAGTGGATGGTGAGCTGAGTTTTTTTTATCTCAGTGTGGGACTGAAACAGGGTTCTGTGTTGTCTCCATGGCTGTTTAATATATACATGGATGAGGTTGCAAAAGGAGGTGCCAGGTAGGGCAGTGGATGTGGGGGTGGCTCTAATGAATGAGAGTGAGATTTGGAAGATTCCGGTGTTGCTGTTTGCTAATGATACAGTATTGTTGAGCGAAGATGAATGGGAGTTGCAAGGTTTGGTGATTGAATTTGGGACAGTGTGTAGGAAGAGGAATCTGAAAGTTAATGTAAACAAGAGTAAAGTTATGGTGTTTGAGAGGAATGAAGTCACAGAATGCACAGTGAGGTTGGATGGTGAGGATATGGAGAATGTGAGTGCATTCAAGTACTTGGGTAGCGTGATGAGTAAGAATGGAACTTTGGGGGATGAAGTGCTTGAAAGGGCACAGCAAGGAAGGAAGGTTGTTGGTTCACTGAAAGCAGTGATGAGAAATAAGGAGATGAGTATGGAAATTAAGAAGTCACTGCATGATAGTATTGTGATCCCTACCCAGATGTATGGAAGCGAGGCATGGACCTTGCAAGAGGGGAACAAGTCAAGAGTGAGAGCAGTGGAAATATATGAGTTACTTGACAGGAGCATGTGAAGTGACATGGAGGGACAGGTTGACTAATGAAGAAGTGAAGGAACGTTGTGGGGTGGAAGTGGATATGGTTGAGAAGATTAGAAGAAATATACTCAGGTGGTTTGGACATGTGGAGAGAATGGAGAATGAAAGACTGACTAAGAGGGTGTATGTAGGTGAGGTGGAGGGAGGAAGAGGGAGGGGAAGACCGAGGATGGTGGAGAGATGGAGTTGAGAGGTATATGAGGAAGGGGGGAGTGAGTGGAGGGGAAGATAGTCAAATGGTGGGTGACAGAGCGACTTGGAGGCGTTATGTCTGCGGCCACCCTTTGAGGGATTAGGGCTTCGGGCTATAGGTAGATAGATAGATAGGTAAATTTCTACAGACGCCTGGTGGTCTAGTGGCTCAAGGTATCGTCAGAGTAACAGTCTTGTGTGAATCGGCTCCAAGGTGGTGTAATTAAAATTCGCCAGGACAGAGTGAAGTGCTTCAACAGTCATATTTAATAGATCTGGTAAACTGTCGACGACGCATATAAGAAGGCACAAACCTCAAAGATTGACTGTAAGATATTTTGCAAAAAATTATCCATTAAGACTACATTTGTCATTTATGTACCAATGAATTTACTTAACTCCTTCAATTCGATGACGTATGTACAGTTCAGTCAGACCACCACCAGAAGATATTATTAATCTTGGGAAGGAGCTCCTGCTGGGAACGTGTTAATGCTTAACACTTCTGGTAAGAAAAGTTTCCCCATAACGTTAATAAAAACGTCACCTGGTTCAAGGGGTTAAATATTTTTTTTTTTCCTCAAAACAGCATATGACATAATAATTATGATACCTCACTGATGGTCGTGTTGCTTATTATAAACTTTAGAATAAGCAACACGACTCGCTATACTTTAGAATCTAAAGTATAGTCGTCAGCTGAATGAGAAGCATCCAGTTACTGTTTACCTTATTACGTTTTAAGCTTTCTTATTACACGCTCCTCAAAACAAAGCTACAGTATAGACGCCCTCACGTGGAACATGCGGAACGTGTTCGATGGAGCTAGCTCGCATATGTTATTATTCTAGTTTTCCAACGATGTGCGTAGATCTATCATAACTTCAGTCATTTCTAAGATAAATGAGTTATGATGCTCAATATAGCACTTTTTTTTTTTTTTTTTTTTTTTTAGAAACCCGATGGTGAATTTTCAGACAAACCTTGTTTTTCCATTAGCTTTCCAACGATATGCCTGTGTTTGCTGTCCTTTTGAAAATGTCCGAGTTAACCTAGATTCTGTGTTCAATTTAGCGATTTTACTTTTTCGGCAATAAGATGGAGAATTTTGAGAATGTATAATAATAACACTTATTCATTTTCCATAAACTATACATTGACTTGCATAGACCCACTAGAGTTTTAATAGTTTCCGAGATGACAGTTTTGTTGTTCTGGTGCTGAACATCATTCCCACGATGAGTTAAGTCTCACACTATTTTTACATATTACATACAGAGATGTTTATTCATAATTAAAGAGTATGTAATATGGTGTGAAGATAATCAACAAATACACAATTTCACTATAAGTGTGGCGCGGGAACAAGATGAGAGCCTAGACGTGCAAACGCCACCATTTTCAGACGTAAATAGAGAGGGTGAAAGAGGATGGTAGAAGGATATAAATATGCATATGTTTAAGTCTTGGGGAAACATATATCTATGTTAAAATACCTTATGTAATTAAGACTGCCTTACTGAGGTGTATGATGTGCATGGTAGAGTTGTAACTCACGCCTTCTCTTGTACATAACTCAGTATGTCTGAGAGATATGGCATCTCTAAATAAGCTGACCTAAGCCTGGTTTCCAGGGCGGGCAGAGAGAGAGAGGCCGTCAGAATACTCTTAGCATTCGCTGGAGGGAGACATAATGCTCTGCGGCTCTCTCTTGTCGCAGCTGTATCTTTCTGTGGCAAAATAAAGAGAGAAAACACAGCTGCTCCAGTTTTAGTCTGATTCACCTGCACGCTACCTTAACCCCTGACTCACAGACGTACCACCATTTCCGGCGGCAGCTGTGGCAGCAGGATTTAGCCGCGGGAACAGTGACAAGCTGGAGACATCAGTGGAGTTCATACCAGCCGGTACATACAAAAATTGGTGGTCCAGTGCTGGGATACGAATGAGTGCCGAAAGGGATTCTATTAGTGTAGTGAAACCCTTGGAAACCGCTCGTTGAACCTTAGTTACAGGTGAATAACAGAAAATCCTAAGTTCACTTTTGCAAAGGGACTGCGGAGTGAGATAAAGGATAGAGTAGTGGGAGCAGAAAAAATCGGAGTAGTAAACTCGTTCTCTCAAGATTATCTCTGCCTGTAAGCCAGAACTGGCAAATTGTCTCGCTCTTGTGAGGGAGAGAGGCCGAGGCCAGTGCAAGAGGGGTGGTGTCATCCGAAGGCATCTACCAACTCTGGTGAGGCGAGAGCAAGAGGCAAGTGGGCTGCACTCGAGGCGACTCAGGCGAGGCGAGAGTGAAGGCAACATCTCCGTGTGGTTGGAGGGACGAAAACTGACGGGTGTGTGGCGTAGCAGTCGTCATCTGGATACACTTACGTTAATGTACACCCACAAAAAAATATTCATTACCCTTGTGGTGTGATACAATATGACATAAGGACCAAGGGTTCTGAACTACTACCAGTACCAAATGAACACAGTTTCACTTTTACAAATCATTTCAGAGTTCATCGCACCCAGAGGTAACAATAATATTTTTGGTGAGTGTACATGCACATTTTTCCACATGACATACATAAAATGCGCGCCTCCGCCGCCAGACCCCCCACCCCGCTATGGAGCAGCAGCCCTACCCCCACCCCAGGAGGACACCACGGCTGGCCAAGTGAGTGCGGGACTGGCCCACAACAAGACGGTCGGGCGCCCCTACCTTGAGTCCCTCTTCCCCTCAACATACCCAACTGCGATGTCGCAGGAATGCGACACTACTTCTTGGCCAGAGCAGCCCTCACCAGGATCGGGGTGGGACTGCTCCAGATACAGTCCTAGGCAACGCAGCGGTAATGGCCACTGTACATACCGGGGAGGGAACGGCCACTGTACGTCCCTCAGTTGCTTCCCCTTGCAGCCCCGCAGTAACAGCCACTGTACGTACCGGGGAAGAAACGGCCATTGTACGTCCTTCTGCTGCAGCCACATCTGGAGTCCACCTTGGTGTGCTAGCTATTGAGCACACACCGACAGGCAAAGGCAGGAGGAGTGGAACTGCGACGACAGCCACTGTACGTGTCGGGGAGGGAATGGCCACTGTACATCCCTCATCCACTTCCTCCTCCTCCTACAGGAGTACCCCCGCAGTGATGGCCACTGTACGTACCGGGAAGGGAATGGCCACTGTACGTCTCTCAGCTACTTCCCGTTGGGATGGCAGACCTGCAGCAACTGCCACTGTACGTGCCGGGGAGGGAACGGCCACTGTACGTCCCTCATCTGCATCTTCCTCCTTCGGGAGCAGCACCACGGTAACGGCCACTGTACGTACCGGGGAAGGAACGGCCACTGTACGTCCTTCTGCTGCTGCCCTTAGAGGCTGTGGAACCACAACGACGGTCACTGTACACACTGGGGAAGGGACAGCCACTGTACACCCTTCATCCACAGTCTCAAGGGTTCTTCCAGAGGGGAAGGCCCCTTGCACGGCCGGCTCACTATCTCTTGGCTGGATGGGATGCCCTTCTCTCTCTCCCTCCAGGTGTGGTTCCCTGGAGGTGCTGCCATTCCAGGAGTGGAAGTGAGGTCCTGTCCCCAAAGGCTGGGTTCCTGCCCAATGGCCCGCCCCTGGACGACACTGGCCCCTGACGGACACCCCGCAGGAAAGGTACCGCAGCCAACCCCTGACGGTGCCTCAACCTGCAGGCGACCGCAGTACCAGGCCTCCCACGGCAAGCCCACGGACCCCAAGGCAGGACCGCTCGGTCCCTGCTCTCCGTCAGCCCTCCACCCGGAGTAAGGAGCGGCAGACCCGACTCCTGACGCTGTTTGGCCCCAGTCCCGAGGGCCACTTACCAGGTCGAGGCCCCCAGATGGAGGGGCCTCCCTGCACCCCAGACAGGACACGTTCCCAGGTTGTGACGCCCCCAAGAGCTGTACCATGCCTCCTACAGGAGAGCTCTCCAGAGGGGCCC
Organism: Coenobita brevimanus; assembly: GCF_032717465.1. Taxonomy (NCBI): domain Eukaryota; kingdom Metazoa; phylum Arthropoda; class Malacostraca; order Decapoda; family Coenobitidae; genus Coenobita; species Coenobita brevimanus. The sequence continues at coordinate 28,510,679 of NC_137063.1, read as the reverse complement.
CCCGCCCACTCCCGGGCGTCACCTCAATTAACCCCAGGCATCGGCAATCCAGTGACGACATCTTCAACCTCCAGAGTCGTGTTAAAGACTTAGTGAAAGTGACAGTCAGTGAATGTGAAAAGTGAGATAGAAACAATACACTAAGGTTCCTACTCTAGTTTATCCAAGGTACTGTGTTTATGCTCAAGCCCGTCGGAACCAGGGTAATGTATTAGTGTGCGGCCTGAGACTAACCTACTAAGAACAGTCCTAAAGACAGAACGTGTGATCAGTGTCACCACAGCTAAGTGACATTCCCTCGTGCCTTGACTCAGGTATAGACACCGTGCCTATGTGATATGTATGCTAGTACTAATTAACTTGTCACTTCTCTCTATTCATATGTAGTGTATCCTGACGTATATACTGAATGGAAATTGTGCACTAACTCTGACATCTATATTATGCCCTTGTGACCTGTTATATATGTGTATTGAAATGAAGTGGTACACTGACTCAGACATCAATACGTTGCTTATGGACACATTGTACCAATATTAGTCATTCTGTCACTTTACCTCTTCCATATTCAGTATATCTTTGTATGTGTATTGTAAGGTGTTTGAATTAAGACAATAGATGTGTTAAGGTATACTGCCGAGTTTTTATGCCCTGTTCCTGTGAGTTCGGTCTAGAAAGAGGACCCCACTCAGTCACTGATGTCTTTAGGATGAGAGGTCGGAGAGAGACCATGAGGCTTGGTTAAAACTAAATAGACCCACCGGTACCTCCGTACCATTTTCACCCACCTTACCACCCAGGTCCCTTTCGTCGTGTTTAGCCTTTCCCACGTTCCTTCCTCCCCATGTCCGAGCAGTGCGAATCGCCAATCTCGCCGCCACACCACTTACCCTCCCTTGAGGGTTAATAATAGGAGACATGGAGGAGGCCGAGCCTTGAGACACCCCCCCCTCCCACCCCACGTTACCTACTCCACCTTCTCACCTCTCCACCTACCAAATTAACAGCCTCCGACAACTGCTCCTGGATTTCCAAGACCTTTTCTCATCTTGCCCAGCAGACATTGGGCATACCACTTACCCCAACCACGAAATCCACACCATGGGACCACCCATCCGCCAACCCTCATGACGCAAGAACCCTAAACAACGGGCAGAAGAAGACTGGCAGGTCCAGGACATGCTCGATGCTGGCGTTATTTCCAACTCCACAAGTCCCTGGTCCTCCCCCGTCATACTCATTAGAAAAAAGGATGGCACCATGCGGTTCTATGTTGACTACCGTAAACTAAACGATGTCACCACCACGGATGCCACTCCCCTACCCAGAATTGACGATTCCCTCGACTCACTACACGGCTCGTCATAGTTTTCCACCCTCGACCTGCAGTCGGGCTACTGGCAAGTCCCCGTCCATCCCGAGGAAAAACAAAAAACAGCCTTCCCCACCAGCAATGGCAAACATTATGAATTTAATGTCCTCCCCTTCGGACTTTGCAATGCCCCGGCCACATTCTCCTGCCTCATGGAGTCCTGAGTGGCCTGACCTGGGAATCTGCCTGGCGTATCTAGATGATGTCATCATATTCAGCCGAACCTGGGCCAACCATCTCCACTGCCCCAAACAAGTCTTTATACGAATATGCCAGGCCAGACTTAAACTCAAACCTTCAAAGTGCGTCCTAGGAGAAAGATCCATCTCCTTCCTAGGACACGTGATCAGAGCCAAGGGCATCTCCCCCGATCCCGACAAATTGCACGCAATCGCCGACCTCCCTCTACCTAAGGACGTCCACGAAACGTGCACCTTCCTCAGACTTACCTCTTACCACTGGCGCTTCGTCAAAGGCTTTGCCAACATTGCCAAGCCCTTACACGATCTGACAAAGAAAGATGAACCTTTTGTGTGGACAGATACCCGAATCGCGGCATTCAACACCCTAAAAAACAAACTCATCTCAGCCCTGATTGCAGCTTTCCTGGACTACAACCTCCTTTTCCGTCTATACACCGACATTTCCCTTATTGCCATAGGGGCTGTACTCACCCAGGTGCAGGACGGACAGGAACATATCATCGCCTGCGCCAGCCGCACCCTCAATCAGGCGGAGAGAAATGACGCTGCTACCAAATGCGAGTGCCTGGGTATTATCTGGGCATAGGATTACTTCTACTCCTATATTTCAGGCACCCATGTCGTTATCATTACCGACCATCAATCTCTCCTGTGACTACGACAATCCAACACCACCAGCGCTCAACTGCTTCGATGGCGAGAGGCACTGGAAGAATTTGATATTGAAATATCATATTGACCTGGGAAGCTGCACACGAACGCCGATGCCCTCTCCCGCCTCCCCATCAACTCAATTTGCACAAAACCAGACCTCCTCCAAATGTGGCATGACAAACAACGCCCCACCTGGATGCCGCCACACACCTTCGCCAAATTACACCAACACGGCGACCACCAATTTAACTAAGATGGCAACATTGTCCTAGATCCCAACACTGCACACGATGCCATGCTCCATTTCCACACTGACAACGGCATTCACCTCGGCACAAAGAAGTTACTACAAGTCTCCAGTGACATCTATTGGACACCAAACCCTTCCACCATTGCCAAAAACATCATCCAAATGTGCTGAGCCTGTTCTTTGAGTAAAGACATCACGTGCACAGCTGGACCGGCAGGAAAAATCTCCGCACAAAAACAATGGCAACTACTTTCGGTTGACATTGTTGGACCTCTTACACCCATGGCAGGTTACAAATACATCATCACCTTTGTCGATGTATACTCAAAATTCATCATCACCTGACCCACGAAAGAACATAACACCGTGACAGTAGCAGATGCATTAGTCCGTCATGTCTTCCCTTACTTTGGAATCCCCCAGGCCCTGCATTCTGATAACGCCCCTGAATTCACAGGCAAAGTCTGGGAAGAACTCGCAACACTATTCGGCTACCATATTTCACACTCCTCCCCATACTGGCCTCAGGGAAATAGTGTCTGTGAGAGAAGTCATCGTTCTCTCCTTAGCCTGTTTGAATGGACCCGAATCATTCAAACAGGCAATTGTGCAGTGGGAACTGAATACATGCCCCAGGGATGATGGAATAACCCCCCACGAGCGAGTCTTCGGGGAAGCCCTGCTCCTGCTGCCCCTCCGCCAACACCTCCAACCCCCTCCCCCACCCTCCACCACCGACCCCCTACACCACCTTCAGCAACAACAAGATCTACAGCCTGACACTATCGCCTCCAACCCCTACAAACCGGGAGACTCTGTCATCGTGGCACGCCTACCCACCCCAAGCAAAACCTCTCCCCAATTCGAAGGCCCCATCACCATCATCAAAGTCCCCAACCCCTAACAAGTCATTATCCAACAGATGGGCATCCATGGACGTACTGCAACTGCCATGTGCGCCCCTTCCAACCCACCAACAATGACTCTCCGCTCAACCGCGCGCCGCACACCTCCCGCCGTGTACCACTCAACTCCCCTCCTTCCGAGAATCATCCCACTGATTCATATTCCTACTCCTTCTCACCTTCCCCTTCCACCTCACCTGCCACCACACCTCCTCCTACTGTGTCCTTACATGACCCGCCACCAAGTTCCTCTGAGTCTACACCCTCACCAACCTCACCTCTGCCCACACCCCACACGCCCACCTCATCTCCTCCAACCCACCACTTTCAATCACCATCCCCTACCTCCACCACCACACCAACACCAAGCCACTCCATGACAAGTCCCGCCATGACCACTGTGGAAACAACCACCCACACCGTACCACCACGACACTCACCCTCCCTCACCCGCATTCCCCCCCTCACCACCCCACGCACCACCTCACCCGCTAACTCCCCACGTGCATCAACTCCACCTAGCACCCACACTACTCATCCGTCCACCCCTGTCCAGTCTTTACTTACCGACCATGCCCACTACACACGCCACCCCACACCACCACCCACAACCACCCACAACCACAACAGGACTCCCGCACCACCATGTGCCTCCACAGCTTCACCTCCCACACTTACCCTTACTATCACTACCACCAGATCCGGACGCCTCTCACGCCCACCAACCAGATACACCCCTACGCCCACTCCTACCTCCGCTACTTCCCCACCCTCACCCCCACATGCTACACATACCCCCAACACTATCCCCATCACGCTCACCCTACACCAAGCACGGTGGAAATTTCCACCTACTCAATTTCCAAGAGAGAAACAACGCTCCTACCCTAACCTCCCCCATAAAAAGCCCAGGACCGTGAGCACTAGCCAGCATACAGACATCGACCCTGCACCAAGCACCACCACCAGAGATGAGGATCCAGAGGATAGTTTGGTATCCTCCACATGGACAGGGCCTGAGAGTACGAGGGACCCACCAGCTCCTCCGCAACCCCTGCCACACCACACACACTTCCACACTCCACCTTACATTCAACCCACACCAAGAACCCAACCACGAAACACACCACTGGACCACCCTCCTCCAACACATCACACCTACCCACCAGACATTCACTACCAGTACATATCACCTCCAGTCACAGGGCCGTGACTTCTTTACCACGGACGGTGGTAAAATGCACGCCTCTGCCGCCAGACCCCCACTCCGCTATGCAGCTGCAGCCCTACCCCCACCCCAGGAGGACAGCACGGTGGGCCAGGTGAGTGCGGGACTGGCCCAGAGCGAGACGGGCGCCAGGGCGCCCCTACCTTGAGTCCCTCTTCCCCTCAACCTACCCAACTGCGATGTCCCAGGAATGCGACACTACTTCTCAGCCTGAGCAGCCCTCACTAGGATCGGGGTAGGACTGCTCCAGATACAGTCCCAGGCAACGCAGTGGCAATGGCCACTGTACATACCGGGGAGGTAACGGCCACTGTACGTCCCTCAGTTGCTTCCCCCTGCAGCCCCACAGTAACAGCCACTGTACGTACCAGGGAAGAAACGACCACTGTACGTCCTTCTGCTGCAGCCATATCTGGAGTCCACCTCACCGACAGGCAAAGGCAGGAGGAGTGGAACTGCGACAATGGCCACTGTATGTGTCGGGGAGGGAATGGCCACTGTACATCCCTCATCCACTTCCTTCTCCTATGGGAGTAGCCCCGTGGTGATGACCACTGTACGTACCAGGGAGGGAATGGCCACTGTACGTCCCTCAGCTACTTCCCTTTGGGATGGCAGACCGCGACAACAGCTGCTGTACGTGCCGGGGAGGGAACGGCCACTGTACATCCCTCATCTGCCTCTTCCTCCTTTGGGAGCAGCACCACGGTAACGGCCACTGTACGTACCGGGGAAGGAACGGCCACTGTATCTCCTTCTGCTGCTGCCCTTAGAAACTGTGGAACCGCAACGACGGCCACTGTACGCACTGGGGAAGGGACAGCCACTGTATGCCCTTCATCCATAGTCTCAAGGGTTTTCCCGGAGGGGAAGGCCCTTTGTGCGGCTGGCTCACTACCTCTCAGCTGTGTGGGATGCCCTTCTCTCTCTCCCTCCAGGTGTGGTTCCCCGGAGGTGCTGCCATTTCAGGAGTGGTAGCGAGGTCTTGTCCCTGAAGGCCGGGTTCCTGCCCTACGGCCTGCCCCTGGACGACACTGGCCCCTGACAGATGCCCCGCAGGAGAGGTGCTGCAGCCAACCCCTGATGACGCCCCAACCTGTAGGCAACTGCAGTACCAGGCCTCCCAGGGCCAGCCTGTGGACCCCAAGGCGGGACCGCTCTGGCCGCGCTCTGCATCAGCTCTCTGGCCGGAGTAAGGAGCGGCAGACCCGACTCCTGATGCTGTTTGGCCCCAGTCCTGAGGGCCACTTACTAGGTTGAGGCCCCCAGACGGAAAAGCCTCCCTGCACCCCAGACCGGACACGCGCCCAGGTTGTGACGCCCCCAAGAGCTGTACCGTGCCTCCTACAGGAGAGCTCTCCAGAGGGGCCCCCTCCCACTCCCGGGCGCCACCTCAGTTAACCCCAGGCATCGGCAATCCAGTGACGACACCTTCAACCTCCAGAGTCGTGTTAAAAACTTAGTGAAAGTGATAGTCAGTGAATGTGAACAGTGAGACAGAAACGATACACTAAGGTTCCTACTCTAGTTTATCCAAAGTACTGTGTTTATGCTGAAGCCCGTTGGAACCAGGGTAATGTATTAGTGTGGGGTCTGAGACTAACCTATTAAAAACAGTCCTAAAGACAGAACGTGTGATCAGTGTCGCCACAGCTAAGTGACATTCCCTCGTGCCTTGACTCAGGTATAGACACCGTGCCTATGTGATATGTATGCTAGTACTAAATAACTTGTTGTTTCACTCTATTCATATGTAGTGTATCCTGACGTGTATACTGAATGGAAACTGTGCACTAACTCTGACATCTATAATGTGCCCTTGTGACCTGTTATATATATATGTATTGAAGTGAAGTGGTACACTGACTCAGACATCAATACGTTGCCTATGGACACATTGTACCAATATTAGTCACTCTGTCACTTTACCTCTTCCATATTCAGTATATCTTTGTATGTGTATTGTAAGGAGTTTGAATTAAGACAATAGATGTGTTAAGGTATACTGCCGAGTTTTTATGCCCTGTTCCTTTGTGAGTTCCGGTCTAGAAAGAGGACCCCGCTCAGTCGCTGGTGTCTTTAGGACGAGAGGTTGGAATAAAAACACCCAGCATAACAATACACTCTTCGATCTACACATTGTAATTAGGGAATGTGTGTAAAAATAAAGGTTTCTCAGTTCCCCCTTAAATAAGTGTTGTTTTCTGTGTATCTTGTCTGTGTCCCATTGTCTATTGTTAATGCCATAACTAACCTGTTGTGTCAGTCTGGCTTCCTGTGACTGGGAAGGGAATAATTGCTGACAGGGATTAGATGGATGAGCTGAAGAGGTGGGGACGAAAGATTAAGGGAGACAGAAAACAGCCAACCACTGAGGAAGGAGCTGTTTCTTTGGGGCAAGAAGAGTCAGAACTGCTGTGTAGATAGACAGATTTATCCAAATCAGACTCAGAATTACGTGAGTGGATAGAGAAATTGGAGAAAAGCATTCAAGCTTTAGATGATATGAATGAAGGGATTCTTTGGACTGAAGGTAACCAGGACACTTCTAGGGAACTGGATAGTGAACAGGATTTGAACACCTTGCACTTGCGTTCTGGTCGTACTGATCAAACAGTTCCTGAGCGTCAAATTACGTCCGAAATGGCCACTAGTCTTACTGAAGAAGGCACACCTAGCACAGAGGAGACTGTGGACGTTGAGGAACAGGCTGCAGCAGCACCCTTGGTCACTCAAACAAATCCACAAGGCCCAGTAATCTTTGATATTAATGCAACCACTCACATACCTACTTACACCTCAGTCATGTTTAGTACCCCACTAACTTTTGGACAGCCAGGGCAATACCATTTATTTCCTAATGTTTCTTATGCTAATCCATGGGGCCTGAATACTAACAGTATTGGCATGGAAACCCAGGTGAATCCTCCTCCTGTATGGCAAGTATCTAACATGGCAAACACTAATCTTACCACTGCTCTACCTCAAACCTTATCTCCTGTAGCGCCGGTTAGGCAATCACAAGGACCTTTCACTGCTCAGTCACCCATAAACCCAGACTGTATAAAGGTGTTACCCACCGCGCAGCGGACTATGCAGTTCACTGGGCAGGATGAATATGACATATATAGGTTCCTAAGGGATTGCGAAGCTCAGATACGTAGGCTGAAGCTCGTTAGTGATGGGGGAAAAGATTTGGCATGTTAAAGCACACATTAAGTCAAATTCCCAAGCGTCAGAAATGCTGGAAGCCTCAGTTTTTCAGACTGGTTCCACTGTTCATGATTATGAGAAGTTTAAGGAGGCCCTAATCAGCACCTCCGAAAATGACTGTTATGTATCAGATGCGTGGGTGTTTAGGTTAGTAAAGAGGGTGCAAGAGTATCCAAACTGTAACGAAGACCAAGCCCTCGCGAAGGCATGCAGGTGTTATGCAGAAGCTAACAAAGCCTTGCTAACTTCAGGCTGGGGAGACACGGCTGGGGGATTGTCTTTTGAGAGAGTAGCTTGACTCCTAGAGTACCTCCAGTACTTGCTTTGTTTGGCCCCTGCTAGGGGGGATAAGGTACTTAGGCAGACGAAAAGACCTCCTGATATAGCCCTTCATGACTTGAACTTCAAGTTAAAGGTGAAGGCAGAAGGAGAGGGCGGTGGAACTGTCCTAGCCATGCACACAGATAAACAAAACCCTGCTGGTAAATTTTGTACTGTTTACAAGAAGGCTGGTCATATAGATAAAAAGTGTTGGCAGGTTAAAAAGGTGGCACGCAAGGCAGCCAAGGCCAATCCGACCGCCATGTCTGGGCCTAGTACTGAAAACCAGTCAGGCAACAAACAACCAAGTACTAGTCCACCACAGCATAACCAGGCCAAGGCTACAAAGCCAAAGATACGAAGATGGTGTGTCATACACGGGCAGTGTCCTCATTCATCGGACTATTGCCCCATTGTTCTTGCCAATAGGGAACAACTGAGTAGCAAGGCTAATTCGGGGGAAGCTCAGAGCCTCATGAAGAAATAAGTCGGAAATTGTATACAGTCCACCGATGCGTGTGTGGCAGCTATAAAAAAAAGGTGGATCTGCTGTCAATTCCTTGGATTATAGGGAAAGGCCAGGTGTCTTTGATAGTGGACACCAGGGCATGTGCAAACATTATTTCTAGTAGAGCACTGGAGAGGCTCAGACATCTGATGCCTCACACAAATTGGACGTTGTCGGCACCCAATGTGATTTTGACACGTGTAACAGGAAGTAAAATGAAGATCGTAAGCCAGGTACCGTTGACACTGAGGGCAGGTAAATGATCTCCTGTATTACATGCTACATTTCGTGTGGTTGAGGACTTCCCTCTGCCAGCTGATGGGTTATTGGGCCTTGAGTCCATGGAGCAATATAGTGTGGTTATACACCTCAGAGACATTCCATTTCCTTTAATGGGAAGGAGTTTGTAGGCCTTGTTCCCTCAGCAACCAAAGCTGGAGATAGTGGCGTCCAACAAGGAACCATTCAACCAGTTGTAACCCCGACAACTGAAGCATCAAGGGAATCACCAGATGAACACGACATGGAGGGTATGGGCTGGAAGCAGGCCAAGGCTATAGTGGGTGGGAATCACCACTTACCCAGTCGGACTGTCTGCAAATTTCCTGTCCGAGTACCTGATGTGTCGGTGGGAACTGACGTGGCATGCTTACTGGAGACCGTAAAACATAAGGCATTGTTGCTGAAGTCCACCCTGAGCAGTGTCGGACAAGACCAGACGACACCCCTCTTCATCGCAAATATGAGTGGTGGTGCAGTTAAGCTCAGAGATGCTTGTTATGTAGGCGACTTGTTGTGCTACGGTGCCCCCATAAGGGAAGTCGACGATGTACCGGTGATCTCTTCACAAACAACGACTCAGTTGGAACCTACACATCTTTGGAGAAGAAGTTTGCTAGGATAATATGTAAAGGTAACAGACAATGTTAACCGTAAAGTGCGGTTGCTAGCCCTTCTTAAAGAATTCTCTGACGCAGCGGCACTTCCTGGAGAACCGCTAGGTAGGACGGGTAGGGTGAAGCATCATATTGGTTTGTGCCCTGGTACAAATCCGATATATGTGTCTGCATACCATCTACCACACAGCCAAAGGAAAGCAGTGGAAAAAGAAGTTGAAAAGATGCTTCATGATCGAGTCATTCAGCCTTCTTCCTCACCTTGGAATGCTTCGCTCTTCCTGGTGCCTAAAAATGACGGTGGTGTGAAACCTGTTGTGGATTTCCGGCAGGTGAACAAGGTAACCGTACCAGATCGTTTTCCGATTCCGCATCTCAGAGACTTATTACAGTCCCTGGGTAAGGGAAACACCATTTTCACCTGTCTGGATCTAGCGTCAGGGTATTGGCAGGTGGAGCTGACCGAAGAGTCTCGTCCCATCACTGCCTTTAGCACTCTCCGTGGGCACTTTGAATTTCTCTGGATGCCTTTTGGGGTTGAATAATGCTCTTTTGACATTTCAGAGGATGATAAATCAGTTGTTTGGTGACATGTTAGGGCAGGACGTCTTGGCTTATCTAGATGATCTGATAATTGTGAGCAAGAACACGGACACTCATTTTAGCAAGCTGAGTGATGGAAACTTTAAGGTCCGCAGGCTGGAAAATCAAGCTGTCAAAGTGTGAATTCCTGAAGTCCAATGTTAGATTTCTAGGGCACTTAGTTGACAGTGATGGCATCAAGGCTCTTCCAGATAAGGTTACTGCCATGATAAATTTCCCTACACCCAAGTCCAAGGATAAAGTTCGCTCGTTTCTCAGGCTCACTGGCTTCTACAGGAGCATTGTCCACAGATATGATGCTATTGCATCACCGTTAACTCAAGAAGGCTGCTGCATGGAATTGGGGATCATCAGAAGAGAAAAGCTTCAATGACCTCAAGAAGGACATGACTGAGGCACATGTTTTAGCGTTTCCTGATTATACTCAGCCTTTTTACCTGTGCACAGATGCCTCAGGTTCGGGTCTGGTAATGGTGTTACAGCAGAAGGATGAGCAATGCAAAGTACACACCATTTCATATGCCACTAGGGCACTAAAACCCCCAGAATAGAGTTACGGTACTCGTCAACACACTTGGATACATCAGTAGTCGTGTGGGGATTAGGACATTTTCGGGATATCATCTTTGGCTACCGGATAATTGTTTTAACTGACCATGCACCCATATGCGAATTGTTCAAAGGGATGAACTTGCACGGTAAGGTCGGGTGTTGGTACAGCAAGGTAATGGAGTTTGACCCTGACGTCAGATATTTACCGGGCCGTCAAAATGTCGTTGCGAACGCACTAAGTAGAAAAGTTGCTGCTACCATATCTGAGGATATCCCTCTCACTGGGTATTCCCCGGACAAGGTAAAAGCGGAACAACGTAAGGATGTGATGTGGTCTCAGTTCATCTATGTCTTGGAGTCTGGCAACGAGTCTTGTCTACCTGAACTTCTGGTACCGATGACTCACTTCCACCTTCAACAAGGTCTCTTGTATAAGAAACCACCAGGGAAGTGCACTGTGTATCAGTTGGGTGTTCCTGCAACTCTACAGCAAGCCGTGTTACAGTTGGTTCATGACGTGCCTCAAGCAGGTCATCCCGGATGCGACAGATGCATACATGAGGCAAGAAAGAAGTACTATTGGCCGACCATGAGGAAGGACATAGAAGCCCACGTTAGTCAATGTGTCAAGTGTGCGGAAATACGAGGAACGATCGGACCTCCAACTCCCATCTTGGAGTATTCTCTACTGGAGAAACCTTGGGAGACAGTCTCCATTGATCTCTTAGCATTGCCAAAGAGTCATCAAGGCTCAAGCTATGTGTTGGTGGCAGTGGACCATTTTTCCCGATTCACTGTTTTGCACCTTTACAGACAAAACTGCAGAGAAGGTGGAACACACTTTTGTAACCTTAGTGATTTGTCCATACTCTACACCCAAGGTATTGCTCAGCGATAATGGCAGTTAATTTCGTAACCAAGTGTTACAGGAAATCTGTCTTACGTATGGGGTAGAGCAGGTCTTTGTTATGCTTTACAATCCCAAGAACAATGGCCTTGTGCAGAGGACAAACAGGATGATATTGGAAGTCTTGAGACCAGCGATCAACTCAATGGAGAATGACTTGCAAGACTGGTTACCATATGTAGCGGCGGCCATAAACTCCTCAGACAGTTCGTCAACTGGGAAATCTCCTCATTACATCCTTTATAGGGAGGAGAAAGTTTTACCCTATGATTTGCTAGCTGGACCTCCTACTCCGGTATACAATGCCGAAGACTACAACAAAGTCCAACTTGCAAAGTTCCAATGCATATATAGTGAAGTATGGAAAAGATTAAATGCCTCAAGAACGGAGATGATGGCGAAACAACACAAAGGAGTCAAGAAAAGACGCTGGAGGTAGGCCAGAAGGTGATGATCCACAATCCTGAGAGAATTTTCAAACTCAAACCTAAGTTCCGCGGACCATATAACATTATGGAAAGAGTACGTGGACATACCTATAGAATACGGAATGATGCTAATGGAACTCAGGAGATAGTACATGCTGACAGGATCAAGCCAGTAACTCAAGAGCTAGGCCTAACTAACCAATCGTCTGATATGTTGTCCCCTCTGTCTTCGTCACAGTCTATGTCGTCTGTACCTGTCCCTAACAAAGAGTATCGCAACAAGCTACGATCCCACAGCAAGAGCGATTAAGGGAGTAACTTCTCTTGCAGAAATGTGGCTGTGGCTTATACTCCTTGCACGTTGCTTGGGGTGGACTTATGGAACGATGTCGGACACGGACACGACTGCACTGATGCCAGGAGCACTGAAGAACCCATCAGAAGTCGTGGTGGTAGAAGTTGCAGTATGCATGCACTATCCTATGGAAGACTATCTCCAAGCTCCGGACACTGTTAGAGATGCTTTCGAGGGATTGTTTCACCTGAAGCACCAAGTGTTGGAGATAGGAAAGTCAAATGACTTGAAACAGCAGCTGATGGAAATAGAAAATTCACCTGACTTGAACCCACACCTGATGAACTTGAACAGTGAAGCTTTCGTGCGAGCCTTGTATGGAATAGTCGAGCTTCAGACTGGACATATAGATAGGCTCTTAGACCGGCTTACTAAGTTGCGTGTCGCTTTACCTAATGCAGATTCTGATCTTTCCCAGCATGTCCATGCACATACTAAGAGAGGACTTGTGGACTTTCTAGGTATCTTGTCTCGAAAGCTCTTTGGTACGGCGCTAAACAAGGACGTAGTGCAATTGGGCAGAGAGATGCATGATTTGGCACTGGCGGCTAAAGCCAATAAAACAGGCTAATCGTACACACGTATGAACAACTAGGTGAGTTCACTAACAAGGCTAACGAGATAATTGTGACTACCAACCATTTCGTAGGAGTTGTGAACAACATCCAAACTAACCTGCCAACTCTAACTAACTTAGTGTTAATCACTGAGTACTTACATGCTCTCGATGAGTCAGTCACTGCTTTGGAGTTGCATGCAGCCAATATGGTGGACAGCTTAATCAATGCAAGTTTGAATAGGGTTAATGCTTTATTGCTTCCTACTCATGTTTTAATCAATTCTCTTGACATAGCTATGGTGACGCATGGACTTAGGCCACTTTTTGGTATGAGTCATCTGTAGTATTATTACCCACTGTTGGAGGCCCAGTTGACCCATGATAGCATCCTGATATTGGTACCTATGAGGAATGCTATAACATACCATGCAAGGCGGTTCATGCTTTCCTTTTTGCTACTACTAACAATACACTTGTCATCCTGAACAAGGGTCCAGAGGTGCTAGTTGTGTCTGATGACAAAAGGTATGTAGCAGAAACGACTGTGGGTGAGTTTGAGAAATGTAAGGCTTCCTTTCTCGATCTCCATGTATGTCCTGCTTTCTATTTTGTCTTTATACCGTCAGAGGTGGAGGAGTGTAAGATGGCCTTGTTGGACACGAACACTTCCTCTACATTGCAACATTGCACTTTCCAACCCATCCAACTGAAGTCAGTTTTCCATGGTCAGGTACATGCAAAACAGTATTTCTTCTTTCCTGAGACAGAGGATGTAACACTGACGTGCGTCTCACAATACCAGTTCCTTACGGTTATGATCGGATATTATGTTGCACCCGATTTTTGTGAGCTGCACATTAAAAAGATGGTAATTCTACCTAACAAGCAACATCTACCTTTGTCGGTTAATTTCTCGTCCCAGTTATGACCCTTTCTATCTTCACTCAGTGTTTCTCTGTTGAATGTGAACAGGCTGTCTCATGTGTCACACGGAGTAGAGTTTGTCACTTACCTGAACAAGACTGAATTAAAACCATATGTACTGTCCTATTTTCCTTCATATCTTTCTCCTTCCTTTTTTGGTCCTGGCATTGGTTTTCTACTTCTTGTGGTCTTGTCCTGTGTTTGTGTTTGGGGCTACACACTGCTTAGGCTACACAGTAGTTAGGACTACAGTGTCGACGGGGACGTGGAAAAGGTGTGGCCGAGCAATGTTCTGGTGCTGAATATCATTCCCATGATGAGTTAAGTCTCACACTATTTTTACATATTACATACAGAGATGTTTATTCATAATTAGAGTATGTAATACAGTGTGATTATAATCAACCAAACACAGTTTCACTATAAGTGTGGTGTGGGAACAAGATGAGAGCCCAGACGTGCAAACGCTAGCATTTTCAGAAGTAAATAGAGAGGGTGAAAGAGGATGGTAGAAGGATATAAATATGCATATGTTTAAGTCTTGGGGAAACATATATCTATGTTAAAATACCTAATGTAATTAAGAATGCCTTACTGAGGTGTATGATGTGCATGGTAGAGTTGTAACTCACGCCTTCTCTTGTACATAACTCAGTATGTCTGAGAGATATGGCATCTCTAAATAAGCTGACCTAAGCCTGGTTTCCAGGGCGGGCAGAGAGAGAGGCCGTCAGAATACTCTTAGCATTCGCTGGAGGGAGACGTACTACTCTGCGGCTCTCTCTTGTCGCAGATGTATCTTTCTGCGGCAAAATAAGGAGAGAGAAAACACATCTGCTCCAGTTTTAGTCTGATTCACCTGCACACTACCTTTACCCCTGACTCACAGACTTACCACCACCATTTCTGGCGGCAGCTGTGGCAGCAGGACGTAGCCGCAGGAAGAGTGACCAGCTGGAGACTTCAGTGGAGTTCATACCAGCCGGTACACGCTCAATTGGAGCTTTTTATATCCGCGTTTGAGGAGAGAGAATGGGTATGTTTTGAGAGATTGAGTGGTGTGTGTGTTTGTGTGTATGACTTAAAATAATAATAATAATAATAACAATAATAATAATAATAATAATAGTTCTATTTTAAAATCCGGTTTCAACCAAACCAGGTGAAGGGTGGAGGATCAGCCTGAGTTTTTTTTTTTTTTTTTTTTTTTTTTAAGTACAGGAGGCCACAGGTCAAGGTGAACTTCAACAGCTTTTATCCAAGTTAGACCATACTTTGTGGAAGTGTTGATGCCAAGGCAAGAACAAAAGAATTCAAGTTTGAGTGTACCCCCTCCACAATATGTCTACCCCCGATGTATATATGTCCCCCCCCCCAATGCATACATGCCCCCACTAAACTTGCTAGGTCAGCACGCTTTCCCACGCCTGAAGAAGGCGTTATTGCATCAGTTGATACCAGGCAGCCTAGACGAGCAGACTATTTTACTGTGAGCTTGTAATACACTCATTATCTACCTGTTTGTACACGGAGTTTCTATCACCAAAGTATAGCAAGTTACGTTTGGTAGCAGCGGTGTTTCGAACCATCAGATTCTGACCGCCTCCTTGGATTTTTAGTGATACAACAAGATACACGACGTCTCGCATCTGCCAGCCTCGCCCCTCCTCCGTGTCTCTAGTGGTGTAATACCTGGCTGTGCTTTCCGAGTGTCCAATTTTTCTCACCAGTGCTCACCTCTCACACAACCGCACCCATACGCCTTGTTCCTGACTGCAAGTGTCACCGTCGCTGACCTACGCACCTGTTGCACCTGTTCCCAGCACCTGTTCCGAACTCATCATAACTCCTGCCCCCACGGTGCCACTTATCACTGTCTGCCCACTGCCTGCCCACCACCATTCTCTGCATTTGCAACTCAACAGCTCTACACCTGCCTTGCACCAACATCTGCCCTCACCACCCACCACCGGCCTCCGCCGTCGCCCGCATCTGGTCTGCATTACGGAGCCTCCTAAGACCGCCACTCCCTGCCGGTGATTCATCGCGACATCTCTTCTCCTCTCCACCCAGCTGTCTCTCCACCACCGCCCCGCCCCGCCCCGCTCCAGCCCAGCTACGCCCAGCCACCCTTGCACGTCATACATCTCAACACTCCCATCTCTACTGTGTAACTATAGTATATCTTTCCTTTCTATAGAGATTATCCTCGATTTTCTCTACAGATTGGTTATTGTAAATATTCCATCTCATTTCCATTACCCCGTTTTCATCTTCACCTACGTTATTTATACTCCATCTCATCCTTCGCATTTTATTTAAACCATCCATGCCCGCACCTTCAGTCATTTTCATGCCTACTCGTGTATTCCATTCTCTCATTGTTATTTATACATTTCCACCTACGTATCCATCTTCATCCTTTCATCTTCCATTGCCGCATTAAATGCCATACTTTCCACGTCAACCGCTTACCACCAGCCCTCTCGACCTGGAAACATCACCTGATCATACCCCGTCTGCTGACTCTAACTCAATCACTCATTTACGAAGTGGCAAAGAGTACCACCGCCCTGTACCTGAGACTCCCGTTTCACTTCCCGCAGAATCACTTACTACCCATCCTACACTCGTAAATCCAGATACCTCCTCCTCTACTCCTGCCTCTACTCTCCCTTCTTCTTCCTCTACTCCTTCCCCTGTCGTTACCTCTCCTGCCTCCCTTCATACCCCGTCTTGCTCGCCTTTAACTGCCACTACTTTCTCTCTCTCCCACACCTCTCCTGCCACCACTTCTGCACTTCCAGCCATGGCCAACCCTCCACAGTCTATCTATCTCGACAATGCCAATTGTCCCAAATTTACCGGCCAGGACCCAACTTGGTCTGTCTATGATTTCCTCAGAGAAGTCGACACAGAAATATACAATAGACAAATAACCGATGAATCGCTCAAAGTAGCTTACCTCCTCGGTCGCTTGCACCACGGTAAATCGGACATCGGATCCGCGATCCGTGCAGGACATTTCGATAGCATTCGTACCTTTGCTGATTTTTGTACGGAACTCATCAGCCTTTGTTGCCAGCATTCAAATACCGCATCTCTCATGGGATTCATTAATCTCCTAAACCAACTAGATGAGGACTTGCACGTCCCAGCACAATATGCCAAGCTCCGCGAAGCTGCCGCCGCCATGAAAGCAACTAGTAGCGAGATGCTCCAATTACTGGTAGGCACGAAATGGTTAGAAGACAAGAATGGCGTTCCAATGCTTTCACTCACCAACTTTGCTGACTTAATTGGTTACCTGAGATTCCTTCACTGGCTTACTCCTAAACAGCGAGAGCTAGCCTTGGAAATCGGTTTCAATCCAGGAGATAAAATTATTCAGGTCACTAAAGCCATTCATGAAAGAACAGGTTCGAACTACACACGTCAGGGCACCACCCAACCCTTGGCCTCCTCAGTCTGTCACACCTCCAATACCCCAGACCAATCTCGCTCCCGTCCCACCACACGCGGCAGACCTGCCACACATCCTTCTCCTACCGCAGGTCGTGATCAATCTAGCGCCCGACGGAACAGACAATCTTCGATTCTTTGCTGGTACTATGGTCATCCTGGACATCGAGCATCCAGTTGCGACCATACATACAGACGTCCTCACTCCCAAACTAGACAGCGTACGCCTTCCCGCTCACGTCGTCCACACTGCAAATACCACAAATCAAGCACGACTCACACCACTGAGGAATGTCGTTACCTCAACCGCCAACAGTCGGGGGAAGCGCCGCACCCGTATCGGACCAATATCACGTAGAACCAGAAACCCAACTCCCCATCCGCCATGTAGGTCCCATAACATCCTCGGGTTTAGTCATTCTCGGCAGCAGTCATGACTTACCAACGTCATTCTTCTTGGACACAGGATCTATAGTAAATCTCATCTCCGAAAATTCCTTACAAATTATTCAACGACATCACAACCACGTCAGTTTCCTAGAACCACCAGACATTCGCCTATGTGGTGTCAACGGCTCAGAGTTTAAGGTTAAGGGAAGAGTCACCCTTGAAGTCAAACTCCACAGAGATTTGCCCCCTATCCCCATTGAATTTCATGTCACTAATGACTTGCAGTATCCCGCAGATGCCCTTATTGGTTTCTCCACCATGGCACAACACTCCATTGCATTATTACCTGCTTGTGGTAGTATAGACATTTCTGGATTCCCGGTTTACACTATGGAATGTCCCCGTCCTGTTCTTACGATCAAAT
This sequence comes from Coenobita brevimanus, assembly GCF_032717465.1. NCBI lineage: Eukaryota > Metazoa > Arthropoda > Malacostraca > Decapoda > Coenobitidae > Coenobita > Coenobita brevimanus. The sequence goes on along the minus strand of NC_137063.1, from coordinate 28,492,525 downwards.
CAGTCCTTCAATTACCTCTGTCCCTATCACTACCAAAAAGTCCAACCCAGCCCAAACCACCACTATCATCATCTGAGAATACAGAGATCATTCCTTTACTGACTGCGAGCAAGAACATAAATTCCTCAATGTCTCCTGATACATCATCTCAGCCTTCGAACATGGCTCTTACATCCTCTCCCGACAACACTATCGCTGACTCACACATGTCTCAGTTACCTACCTCACACAGTCTGAATGATCTTCTCCAACACGCAGAGACGAAACGTGCAGTAACGAATACGTGCACCATTTTGTAACCGCATGAGTTCACCAAAGTCTCTGTTTGTGTTGCCGGTGCGAAAGAAGGAGTGGATGTACTAACCCTACGTGAGACGTGTTGTGTGAATGGTTTGACTTATGAGTCAGCGTGGTGTACAGTCTTAGAGGACAGTTTATGCTACCTGTACTTGCTCAATGTCACAAATGCTCCACTAAAACTTAAAAGTGGTGTAAAGATTGGAGACTTCCTAGTATACCCAGCGGCCGTAAAGGTGTGCCAGGATTCCTCAATTCCTACTATTCAGATTGATGATACGCCAATCGGTGTATGTACTATTAACTCTACGGGATCTGCGCCGACGTATTCACCCGATATGCTCTCACATCTCACTTGCACAGATTTCCCAGAAAATACGCCTCAACTCCTCGACCTTCTGACCTCGTACAGAAACGTGGTTGCCTTATCCGGTGAATTGATGGGTAGAACAGACCTTGTCAAACATACGATTGAACTACTACCAGGAACTCAGCCGATTTACATACCAGCGTATTGATTTCCTCATAGCCAGAGAAAGCAGACAGATCAAATGGTACAGAACATGTTAGACCAGGACATTATTGAACCCTCCATCAGTCCATGGAATAGCCCACTTTTCTTAGTACCAAAGAAGGACGGCAACTTTCGACCAGTAGTCGACTATCGTAAGGTCAATTCTGTCACCGTTCCAGACCGTTTCCCGTTACCTGTCCTCACTGATTTGCTAGAATCCCTTGGTGAAAATAACGTAGTCTTTTCATCTTTAGACCTCCTCAGCGGGTACTGGCAGGTCGAAATGGAAGAGTCCTCTCGCCCAGTTACAGCCTCTAGCACCCCTTCCGGACATTTTCAGTTTAAGAGACTCCCTTTTGGTCTGAGAAATGCTCCTTCTGTGTTCATGCGACTTATCCATTCAGTCTTCAGCGGTATGATGGGACACTCTCTTTTTGCTTACCTAGATGATATCATTGTTGTGAGTAAATCCATCCCTGATCATTTTACCAAACTCCAGCAAGTCTTTGAACGCCTCCAGCTCGCAGGCCTGAAAATCAATCTCAGTAAATGCGACTTCCTGCGAAAGAAAATCAAATTCCTAGGCCATGTCGTAGATGCACAAGGCATTCATACTAATGAGGATAATACTAAGGCGATTATTAACTTCCCAGAATCCACCACTACCGAAGCTGTACGAAGTTTCCTGGGCCTCAGTGGCTATTATTGTCACTTCATCCGGGATTATGCACAGATCGCCGCTCCTCTGACCCACTTACTCAAGCAGAATGTGCCCTTTGTTTGGACTAACGACCAGTCACAGGCTTTCCAAAAGCTAGACAGCTCTTGTAAATGCCCCTGTTCTAGCGTTCCCTGATTATACCACACCCTTCCTTCTCTGCACAGATGCCTCAGGCACTGGACTTGGTGCTGTTTTGATGCAACTCGATGAAGCATCAAGGAAGCGAGTGATAGCGTATGCTAGTCGCACCCTTACAACCGCTGAATGTAACTATAGTGTCACAGATCTCGAAGCGCTAGCAGTAATCTGGTCCTTGAAACATTTCAGAGATATAGTCTATGGTTATCCAGTGCATATCCAAACAGACCATCTTCCACTATGTGATTTGTTCAAGAACCGCAACCTAACAGGTAGGTTAGCTAGATGGTCTGTCATCATCCAGGACTTTAATCCCACTTTTCAATATGTACCAGGCAAGTTGAATGTAGTCGCAGACGCACTCTCACGTCACGTAACAGCAGCTATAACATCACTGCAGCCTGAAGTAACTGAAAACACTACACTAACGTCAGAAGTTGTTCGAAACTTTCAGCGCCAAGACCCCATATGGTCCAAAGTCATTTATTTCCTAGAATCTGGCGATGCCTCGACCTTACCTACTCTGCCAGTATCACTAGATGAGTTCATGCTAGACGATGATCTCTTGTACAGAAAAACACTGCTAACAGGCAAAGATATGCCCAATCGCGAAGTACGCCAATTTGTTGTCCCCACTGCCTTGATACCAAAGGTTCTTCATATTGTTCATAATACTCCTCAATCTTCCCATCCAGGTAAAGACCGATGTTTGTGCCAAGCACGTCTCAAATACTATTGGCCAACCATGCGCTGTGATATCAATGCCCACTGTGACTCTTGCCTCTCCTGCCACCGCCACAAAGGATCAACCGGCTTACCAGCACCTCTCTTACAATACCCAATCCCATCACGACCATGGGAAACTGTCTCAATCGATCTCTTAAAACTACCTCTCACAGAATCTGGCACTGAGTACTTGTTCATAGCAGTCGACCACTTCTCCCGCTACTGTGTCCTCGTACCCCTCTCCGACAAGACCGCGAAGAGCGTTGCACGTGCCCTTGTAGATCATGTAATTTGCCCGTTCAGTACCCCTCATACCATTCTTACTGACAACGGTACAGAGTTCAACAATAGCCTTCTAGATGAGATCTGTCGCCGTTTTCATATCAGTAAATGCAATGTCGTGCCTAACCATCCGGCTTCCAATGGCCTTGTAGAAAGCCACAACCGTAAAATCTTAGAGTGCCTCAGACATCTAGGCTCCCATAGTTCTTCCTGGGATGACTGGATTCCCCAAGTGGCATCCTCCATCAATAGTTCCATCAATGCATCCATTGCTGAATCTCCCTTCTTCGTCCTCTTTGGCTTTGACAATGACCTCCCATACTCTCTCTTATCCTCAAAGCCAGAACCCATCTACAACATGGATGATTATGTTAAACTAAAATTGGCCAACTTCCAGACAATCCACCAGTATGTCCAATCCACTTTGGCTTCCTCTCAGGAGGACATAAGTCCGCCTCTCGTATCACTATCAATGTAGGCGATCTTGTCTTTGCTCATTCCCATACGCGTTCCTCCAAGTTGGATGACAAATTTACAGGGCCCCACCGCGTCCTCACTCAACAAGGCAACAAATTTCACCTCCAGGACCTGTCCACTAGGGACACCAGATGGGTCCACATCGATGACTTAAAGCGAGCACCCCGTGGCCTCGTGTTGGAAGAGTCACTTACACAACCTCCTGCCCCCTCTTCCCCTCCTCCCATCCCTCAGTCTCCTTCCTCTCCACCTCCACCTGCTCATTCATCAATCAATCAATATCGGTCCAAACTGCGCTCTGCCCATCAACCTCTTCCCGACCTCCCCCATTAACTCTACCCTGATTTTCTAAGTACGATGTTAGCGATCTCCCTGCTGGCAGTGCTGACCCTCCTGGGGTCTGAGTCAGGTCAGGACGATGGTGGCGTACGTCCCGGGGCCTTGGTCGGCTCAGGAGACGAGGTCTCCTTGCGCTACGATCTTGCGCCCCTGGCCGACGCAGCCATTGCCCTACCTGCCTACGTGTACCAGCTCCACGGAATCAGGAACCATCTCACGGCCCTCATGGGGACACACAACCCGAATGAGTATCTCTATAACCTTTTCCTCCCACTCTCCTGGCAATTGCAATACATAAGTAACAGATTCACTGAGCTCAATGACACATTTTCCATTCAGACACCCGTGGGTCGTTCTCGTGTGAAACGAGGTCTCTTCAACTTCGGTGGTGAGATTCTGAGTGGCTTGTTTGGCGTTGCTACAGCCCGTGACATTTCTGGCTTCAAATCTGATCTCACTCATTTAGCTTCAGCCCTAGCAACACAAAGCCGAGTCATTAAAATCCAACACACTATGTTACAGAAGCTCACAACCCAACTCAATGAAGTCACGTCCACTCTAAACAATTTCACCGATATCTTACAACGCCATCTTTCAGATCTCAACGATATCTCTCAGTTCTTCTACCTCAAACTCAAGATGGATAATCTCCAACTAGCCATTGACTCTCTCTTGTCTCAAGTCTCTGCCTTGGTTCGTATCCTGGTCGATGCTATCAATGGACGTGTCACTGCCGACTTAGTACCTGTCTCAGCTCTCCGTTCTGTCCTGGAATGGGCTCACTCCACCTTCGGTCTATCCCCAGTTCTCCCTTACTCCTCCCTTGAATATTATTATCCTGTTCTCGAAGCCACTCTTCTCCCCACATACGTCGTCGTCCATATTCCTCTCCGTTCTGCCATAACCTTTAACCTTTTCCACATCATTCCCTTCCCTTTCCGCCTCAACAACTCCTTGTTACAGGTATCTGTTCCTTCAGAATATTTCCTCCTCTCCCATGATCATCTTTCCGTTGCCCTCCTTTCTTCCACAGACCTCCAGCAATGTTCCTCCCTTACTCCGACCTCTCGTCTCTGTGCTGCCCACCTTTTCGCTATCTTCCCTAGCAGTGCTACACCCTGTGAGTCTGCTTTAGTTTGCAACCATTCCATCTACTCGGCCTGTTCTTTTGTCCCAGCTCCTGACCTCCCGGTCCACCATGCTCCCCTCAACCATGTCCAGTACTTCTTCTTTGCTGTTCCCATCTCTGTCACAATCATGTGTCCTGGTTCTTCGGTTCGATCCGTCCCCGCTAGTGGTCTCTACAAAGCACCTGACTATTGTACCGTCAAATCAGAGTCCGTCATCACTTACGCCACTCGCCATCACCAAGCTGTCCGTAATCACTCCTATGACATCTTTCAACCACTCGACATACCTTCAACCCTACCATCTGCCAACATTAACATCACCTCTCCTAACTTGCGCATGCTCACCTTCCTCAATGACAGTGATTTCATTATGGATCAATTTTCTCTGGCCTTCAGCCATTCATGGGTTCATCCAACAGTTGTGTTTCCCCCTGTGGTTATCGCTTTCATAGGTTTTCTACTCATCAACTGTGCAGTGCATTGTTGTGTCAGAAAAATGGAACGTTGACTCCAGGAAATCAGAGTCGCTACAGGCATAGTACGCCCTACACACGACGTAGAAACTCCCCGTACTTAGTGCCCTCACATTCAGTGACTACCATTGCCATCTGACAATTAACCAAACTGTGAACAGCACTCTGCCTACTAGAAAATGATGGTATTTCTTTCATGCATTACTGAGTAACAGTGTATCCTACAGAATATACAAAAAAAAAAAAAAAAATGAAGGAAGAACAACAATAGAACTCTCATATCTACTCCTTGTTTATCATGTATCAAACTATTATTGTATAATTCCCATTATGTCTTAATCCTTGTATATCTTATATGTATATATCCTTCTAATTCCCTCCCCTCAACATGGCCATGTCTCCCCTACTGCCCCTGTATCATACTTATCCCTTGTACAAACCTCCCGGTCCTGCCTTCCTACTATAATCAAACACCATTTAACTCCTGGTGTCAGGAGACACCATCTCAGCTACCCGGGGGAGTAGTGTACCCCCTCCACAATATGTCTACCCCCGATGTATATATGTCCCCCCCCCAATGCATACATGCCCCCACTAAACTTGCTAGGTCAGCACGCTTTCCCACGCCTGAAGAAGGCGTTATTGCATCAGTTGATACCAGGCAGCCTAGACGGGCAGACTATTTTACTGTGAGCTTGTAATAAACTCCTTATCTAGCTGTTTGTACACGGAGTTTCTATCACCAAAGTATAGCAAGTTACATGAGAGTAACCAGTCAAATTGCCTAGGTCAGAGGTCAAATTCCAAGGTCACAGAAGAAGGTCAATTCAGTTTTGATCTGATTTGAACCGAACTTACTAAAATAGTTAAAAGTTGAGCAAGAACGAAAGGATTCAATATTAAGAACAGCAAAAGGTAATAGTCAAAGTTCGACCCGATTGTGTTCTTACCTAACTGTATCTTTACAGGAATGCGTCAAGCTCGTACTGTCCCTTGTCTTAAACCATATTTATCGTACATATCCTTAAATTTATGAATTGTTTTGGCACACACTATTTCATTCAGTTGTACATTCCACTCATCATTTGTTGTAGTTGGGAAACTAAATTTCATTACGTCTTTATCGCCTCTCTTTTTATGTAGTATTTTGCAGTGTCCTCTTGTTGATGCATTCCCATAGGTTATGTAATCATTTATGTCTACTATCTCCCTCTCTGATAAGCATTTATATAGCATAATCATGTCTCCTCTTTTCCTTCTCTCCTGTAGTGTAGGCAAATTCAGTTTTTCTAGCCTTTCTTCGTAGCTTAGATCTCTTAAGCTTGGTATCCATCTTGTAGCGGCCCTTTGAACTTTTTCAATCTTATCTATTTGTTTTTTGAGATGAGGACTCCAGACTACTAATACATACTCCAGGGTTGGTCTGATGAATGTTGCTATTATCTTTCTTAGCATGTCTTCATTTATATATGTGAATGCTGTTCTCACATTTGCAAGCAGTGTATACATGTTCCGTACCTACTCACTGATGTGGTCAGCCGGAGATAGTCTGTTATTAATAATCAAACCTAGGTCCTTCTCCCTTTCTGATGTGTGTAGGGTTCTATTTCCAAACTTACAATCCCAATCAGGTCTTTTTCCACTTTTACCAAACTTGGTTACTTGACACTTGTCCACATTGAATTCCATTTGCCATTTATTGCTCCATTCATGAAGTTTATTTAATTCTTCATGTAGCTCTTTAAAGAGTCTGCATTAGTAATTGTCCTTTGTATTTTTGCATCATCAGCAAACATATTTAGATAGCTTTCATTTCCAGTGTTGCTATCTATATCATTTATATACACTAAAAACATGATTGGTGCCAGCACTGAGCCCTGTGGAATCCGCTAGTCACTTCCCTCCATGATGAGTAATTTCCCCTTAGTACTGTTCTCATTTCTCTTTTTTTGAGAAAATCTTGCATCCAACAATACAGTTTGCCTTGGATTCCTCCTTGATGGTACAGTTTCCATAAAAGTCTTTGGTGTAGTACTCTGTCAAATGCTTTCTTGAAACTGAAATAGATACTGTCCAACCAGCCTTCTCTTTTCTATAATGCTTCTGTTACTCTATCATTGTAGCTCAACAGATTAGTAACACAGGATTTTCCTTTTCTGAAACAAAACTGTCTTTCTGTTATCATATTGTGTTCTTCTAGATGATTTACCCAAATTTTTCCTATCAGCTTTTCTAATACCTTGCTTACAACACTGGTTAGTGATATGGGTCGGTAGTTGAGTGGATTTTGTCTATTCCCTTTTTTGAATAAGGGAACAATGTTTGCTTTCTTCCAAATATCGGGAAGTTTACCTTGTCTCAAGGATTTCTTGAAAATTAACCCCTTAACCGCGGGGATGTCGGAAGTGGTCCCTGCACGCCCCGCGGGGATAATCACGATCTAACTGACTTTTAAAATATTTGCCAAAAATCAGTTATTAGTCCTAGAATATTATAATTATGAATGCTTATGGCACATACATTCAGCTTTCTCCTGGGATGTTTGTTGAGCCTCCGTCGACCACCGTAGGACTTGTAGAGACTTCTAAAGTTGGGTAACGAAGTCTCCACTTTACACTTTCCGACACCCCGTAATATGATTACCACAGCCTGATAATATCATTAGAATCATAATTCTATGATTTTCAAGTAGTTTGGAATCCATCCCCCCAAAAAAAAAAAAAAAAAAAAACTGTGAAAGCAATGTAAATTACGAGCGTGTACCAGCTTCCCACCCGCGCTCGTTCCCCGCTCGTGTTCTGTCATCTGTTATTCATAAACACACTCACACTTTATATTCCTAGTACTTTAATACACTTATATATATCTATAGTATTTATCCATAAGTTTCCTTCAGTAATAGTAGTTTATTTTCACTCCAGGCATTCACTTTCTCGTTCAGTAAACTATGTAGAGAGCGAATCTTTCACTTTCACTGTCATTACTCCAAGTATTTGTACTGATATTCTTGTATTACTAATTATTTACATTTCTATTTACATTTTCTATTGTATTTACATTATTTACACTTCTATTTTATCTACACTATGTTATGCACTGTCACTTGCAGTAACTTATAAAACTATATTCCACTGTTCAATCATATTTACATCCATTGCTTTCACTTGCTATTTATACATTATTTACATTTCCACTTGCACTGTTTTAGAACTGCTTCAGGCTGTGGTAATCAAAGAAGCAGGTTATGCAGAGGGGAACCTGGCACTCAGCTCACTGCCAAGAGGTGCATTTGTGCTCAGGTGTGCATCTGGTGGTATGTGCACACACCTGGCACCTGCGGAACGCAGCCTTCCTCTTCATTGTGGCTGGCATTTGCACCAGTCTGTGCCGATCCATTTATGCCCACTGCTCAAGTCTGTCAGGAAGTATAACAGAATGGCGCCTTGGAGCTGTTGCTGTCACCCTACCATACCTCTCAAATAGCTGCTGAACACAAGTCCTGGCAAACAACCTCAGGGAGAAGGACTTGGGTGGCTTTACCTTCATCTTGTACAGGATGAAGGCGTTCAGCATCGTCATGTCAATGAGATGCAGAAACACTTTCCTGTACCACCTAGTATTTTCCTGAGGCAGTTGATCTCTCCAATCATCATGTCGGACTTGTCCACCAGCGGCATGTTGATATTGTAGTCGATGACAGCATCAGGTTTCATCACAGGTTCACATGTCCTACAGTCGACCTTCCCACCGTCTTTCAGTTTCCCCTTGTGTACGGTGGTCAGCATGTGCACGACCCTCTTGTCATGCCATCGTACTGCCAGCATCTTCTCAGACTTGCGTAGGTGCACGTCTCCTCGCTGCGAATTTCCTGCCTCGAGGAATTTGGGGAAGGGGGCATGATTATACTTGAAAGCGCCACAGGAGCCGATGCCGTGCTATGAAAGGTATTTAGCAAGTTTCGGTGCTGTATAGTAGTTGTCAGTATACAGCACATGATTCCCACCAAAATACCTTTCAAGCAGCACTTTCACTACACAGCCTGAGAAGCCAATGGGGTGTGTTTTGTCCAGATAGACAGTACTGGTTGAATAGATGACGAAATCATGGATGTACCCCTCTTACAGTCGCACAGTACAAAGAACTTGATTCCAAACCGATGACGTTTGCTTGGAATGTACTGTACAAACCTCAGACGTCCTCTGTACAGAACAAAAGATTCGTCTATGACAACCTTCTGAAATGGGTGGAAGAATGACATAAATTTATCCTTCATTCTGTTCAGAGTCTCCCATATCTTCCAGAGTGGGTCAGTCTGGAAAGGTACATCACTGTTGGTGAAGTGTAGGTTTCCCATGATGATATGGAAGCTATCTCTGGCCATGTACCTATTGAAGGGGGGTGAGGGTAGTAAGGGGTCCATGGACCAGTAATCTTCCAACTCATGCTTCCTGGAATGGGGCATGAGAAGCATGAGGGCGAAGAACACATACAGTTTCTGCACTTCAAGCACGGTCCACTGTTGCATTTTTGCTGCACCTGCGCCACTTGCAGCACGTTGTGACTCATACCTGTTGGTCTCATCACATACGTGCTGCATGACTTTGTCATTAAGGAAGGCCAAAAAGTAGTCCACACACTCAGCATCCTCGTCAAGAGTGAAGGCAGGCTATATCTCAGAGGAACTCTCGTCGAAGTGGAGTTGTTCCGGGACGAAATCGGAACCTTCCGTCCACACGAAGGCGTCCAGGGTTCCCTCTCGTGGCGGTGTAGGCTGGGTGAGGGTGGATGAGGGTGGCTGTGAGGCAGTCTGGGCTATTTCAAGGTCACTCTGACTGACCCTAGGTTGCCATGTACCACTAGCAGCCCTTGCACTAGATGCTACTCTACTTTTGCGATGAGTAAGGGATTTACCTCGTCCCCTATGGCCTGCCTTCACTGTAGGTGCTGGTGGAGACTCCGACGATGAAGACTCAGGAGAAATTTCCGCTGAAGAGGTGGAAGATATTAGTGAAGTGGGGCTGGGAGAGCGGGGAGGTGATTCACCTCAGGACTCATGGCGGGCTGGGTCACGCGGGGCCATTGTTCCGGGGCTAACCCGCCTCCTCTTCACTCCCTTCCCAAATTCCTTCCCTTGCTGCACTAAGAGTTCCTTTCCCTTGGAACCAGGACGAACTTGGGACATTGAGGCACTCGTTCTGGCAGTTTCTGTCACGATTTCCTCCCCAGGCTCATCACACAATTCACCAGAAAGATCAAAGTCACTATCCATCATTATCATCGATACATCAGCCAGTTCGCATTCCACAGCAGAGTCACTTAGTCCTTTACCCCTTCCCACATGAGGTTTAGTAGGGGTAGAGGTCATAGGGACCTTTGCAATGGGCGCAGATGCGGCAGAAATGGAGGGGCACCAGTGCAACATGGTTTTACCTTGAAAGACGACACTGAACTGAATGACGTAGCATATATGGGTAGGCAAGGGTTGACAATGTCAGTGTGGTGACAGCTGCTAATTTATATGCTATGAAATGATTGGCAGGAAATATAGACAATACATAATAAATTAGGTAGTTCCAGGTGCATGTAAATATCACTTAAGCTTCTCCCTTCTTTTCTATATATTTTTATTGCAAGAACAGGTCATATGGCATATTTCAAGGGTAAATAAACAGGGAAAAGTAGCGAACGAGTGCACGTGGGGTGTTGCCAGGTGATAATTAGCCTATTCCAGGTGTATGGCACTATCAATTACCTTTTTTCTTTTTTATATAAATTATTTTGTATCAGAATAGGGCATATGGCACATTTCAGTGGATGAAATCAGTGGAAAAATCTGGGGAAGATTTGCATAGCGTGGTGCAGCCGGGCAGGAGAGAGGAGAGGGTAATGGAGGGGAGGTAGGGAAGGGAGTCAAGAATGGGGAAAAGTGGCTAAATTGTCAACAATGGATGGGAGTACAGATGACAGTAGCAGTGCTGACTATTCTTGGATGCTGGCAGTACTGATAGATGATACAAGTCACCACTTGAAAGCCTGGGGAATTCAAAATAACACAGAATCACAAAAGTGACGCCCCGCAGTATGATCCATTGTGCCCGAGCATCACGAAAGAGACGCCTTGCAGTTAAGGGGTTAAAGAAAATGGTTTACTTAACTCCTTTGCACACTCATGTAGTACTCAGCATGAAATTTCATCAGGACCATTTACTTTTCCTTTGTCTAAATTACTTAACTCTTCCTGTATTTCTTTTTCTAATATTTGTATATCTAGTAATATGTGTGGGCATGCATGTTCCATATCATCCCTCTCAAAATTATTTTTTTCTGTAAAACTGATTGGAAATTCTTATTTAGTGTGTCACAAATATCCTTCTCATGTGTATAGCTCATCCCCTCATTGGTAATGGATTGTATTTTATCTTTTTCTTTGGGTTTGCTTCTGATGTAGCTGTAAAATAGCTTCGGTTCATCACTACTATTATTTATGATATCCTCCTCAAACCGTTTTTGGGCTTCCCTCCTTATTCTTGTATAATCGTTTTGTGCATGTTGTGTCTTCTGTATCTATTCCACAACAAATCTCTTTTTTCTTTTTATTTTTTTACATTCTTTATTAAACCATTTCTTTATTTTTTTTTTCTGCATCTTTGTGCTGTGGAATGTAGTCTCCAGCAAAAGTCGGGCGACCTGCTCGACGAGCAGGTTGGTACATGTGGCACCACCACACCCCCAGTTTCAACCCCTCCCGCACCCTTTCTCGTCTACCCTCCACCCTCCCCACATTCAAAGGCAAAAGAGTAAGGCCTTGTCACATTGTCTCAATCACTCTTCCGTCATCCATTTGTCTTGAGAAATAATGGTTTTGTTATGATAATGAATAAAAACACATTACACAGTGTTTTACTCCATAGTATACTTATTTATATACCACCATCTGAACGCTGGGTGATATAAAATAGTAGTATATTCATATGATGGTATGCTCTGTAATTATACGATTTATCATGTTAACGGTTGTATCCAGTCAGTGTGTAACAATAAACAGTCGGAAGCTATAAGCAGATGTTTGTAGTTGTCGGTGGTGTGCTCGTTCCATTACTCGATGAAATCAGCTACTTTACAAACCCTATTATAGGTCATTGCCATTATTTACTACTAATACTCCATGTGTGATAACAGCAAAGTGTTGCTGATAAGTAAAACACATGATCAGTAATATCTTGGTTAATGATGTCTTAATACATGATATCGGATAACGTTGGGCGACAAGGACTGGATGACAGCTTGTCTGGTGGTTAAACTGCCTAAGCTGGTCAAGCCGAGGCCATGACGTAGTTGCTGGCATTACCAAAGGCAATCAATATTTAGACGCCATTCATTGCTGCTGACAGTATTATAAGTATCAAGGTCAATTTAATACACAGGACAGCCAACAGTAGAGTCAGCCGCGTGGTGTGCTGACCCCGTGCACACCATACAACCAGGGTCGGAATACCAGGTATAGGCAAATTGGGCAACTGCCTACCAGGCCACGGCCTGTCACAGGCCATCCAGACTTCCAGAGCGGAATAAATATACGCTTTAGGCGTCCAAATAAGTACCATCATCCATCTGGGCATCACAAAAGGCCATGTAGACCATGCCAACAGTTCCCTGGAAATAACGGAAAAAAGAAATCTATATGTTGCAGACCAACAGTCTGCACTGGCTACCAAGCCACTGCATGGTTAATCCGGCGCTGCATACAACCAATCCCCTCTACCCCTTGCCTCAGCCACTTATCGCCACTCACTCCAGCAAGAGACCCGCCACCACCTGATAACTATCAGGAATATAATCTTGCCTCATATGGTTATAACCGCAATAAGGTGTAACTTGCGAATCACACGATTATAACATGACGAATTTCGAAAAAGGTAACCAAAAACTATATTGGCCAAATGGATGATCTGCATAGTAACCAAACAAACTTGTCTCGATTGCAGCTTACGCTAATCAACATTATTGTGCCATACAACAGATAATTCAGTTTATCCGTTTTCAGCGACAGCGTTTTCAACAAAAGGTTTGACGAGTTACAGTTCACACTGGTCAGTGCTACTTATAGCAAAGTAATAGACGTAGCGGTCAAGTTAACCTTATGATTATTTGTTCCTCAACTTGTGTCCTGTAATGCTAGGTGCAAAAGGCCCAACTCCTCGGTCCTAAAGAACTTAACGTGTAGCGGGGTCCTCTTTCGAGACCGGGGCTTAGTGCAATGAAGAGAGGCAGGACACAAGAACTTCAGGCAATAACCATTACACGAATATTACCACAGTCAGACACAGGACAAAAACAGCAGATATTACAACACAATATATGACAAAGAAATAAAACCTTAACTAGGATATCAGTATCTCGCAGGATACTGGCTTAACTGATACTGATGCCAATACAGTAATTCTAGTGCACAGGTGTATAGGGAACACAGGTGCGCGTGGGAGGGCGGGGAGAGAGTCTCACATGGGGGGGGAGGGGAGGGACTTGCGACGGGTCAGAACAGAGTTATAGTAGTATTGGGAGAGGGTAAGTATTATTAATTTAAACTTAGTATCATCTGATAGCAAAGGGGTTTTGACATTTGATTCTATTCCTCGTTTACGTTCACACTATTGTAGTTGCTTGGAGGGGATTTCTTTAGAAGGCGAGGGAGTGGAGAGCACTGGGAATTCACTGTGTTACGGTAATACAAACGGGAGAATATTATTAACACTTTCTCTACTGTTTTCTTGTAACAAAGGACATGGGTGTATTTTTGCTATAGAGGATTTCTCGGGGGAATAGTCTTACTGGTTTTCTACAAGGGCGTCACTTGTGAGTCTGATTCACTAGAACTTAAGTTCTGTGCTCGTCCTAACTCATCCACCCGTGATTTCACTCGTCCCGATATTTAACATACATTAAGTCACTGTATCACTGTAACACTGATTCTGGGGCAATGTCACACTTAACGTAAGTCAGTTCACTAGTTCTGGGGCAACACCACACTTAACATAATTTACTCATGTAGTAGGGGCGACGGGGAGACACGCCGGCGACAACTCTGCCGGGTTAGGGGCACTGCCAGGGGAGGGCGTGCCGAGAGGGCACGGGACGACTCGCAGAGGTGTCCTCTCACGTCCAGGGCTTCAGATGGCGCAGGAGCCCGCAGTCTCCGGGCTAGGTTCAGGGGTGTGGCCCTCAGGACTGGGGCCAAACAGGTCCAGAAATCTCTGGCTCAGGTCTCGGTCGGAGGTGGAGGTCTTATGCCAGCTGGCGGGCGTGGAGAGTTCTCGCCCGGGCGTCCTGGGGAGGGCCTAGAGTGACTGAGGATTGTGGTCCCCAGAGTCGAGGGGCGCTGTCAGGAAGGGGCTGCGGCACCGACCTGAACTAGGGTCTGTCAGGTGGGTCTTCTCCAGGGCCAGGCATAGGGAGCAGAGAGGCCAGGGGAAGCCGTGAGGCCTCGCTGGGTTTCTCCGGTACTGGAGGTCCGGGCGTCTGCCTCACGCAGGGGCAATGACACTGGTAACACCTCTCTTTGGCCGTGGGGCCCGGCAATTGGCCATGGCTGCCCAGGGGCGCAACTATGAGGCGCCAAGGCCCGGCAATTGGCCGTGGGCTGAGTGGGGGAGTCAGCACGCCTTGGAACGCCTTCGGAGTGGCAATCGGCCATCTGAAGAAGGCAAGAGCGGCAGAAGGCCATCTCCTTCTGGCAGAGGGAGGAGCAGCAGTAGGCCGTCTCTGAGGCAACACCTTCGGAGAGGCAATTGGCCATCTGACGAAGGCAAGAGCAGCAGAAGGCCATCTCCTTCTGGAGGAGGGAGGAGCAGCAGTAGGCCGTCTCTGAGGCAATACCTTCGGAGCGGCAATCGGCCGTCTGGCGAAGGCAGGAGCGGCAGTAGGCCATCTCCTTCTGCCGGAGGGAGGAGTGACAATAGGCCGACTCAAGGGCAACACCTTCAGAGCGGCAATCGGCCGTCTGACGAAGGCGGGAGCGGCAGTAGGCCGTCTCCTTCTGCCGGAGGGAAGAGCAGCAATAGGCTGACTCGGGAAGAACACCTTCAGAACAGCAATCGGCCGTCTGGCGAAGGCGGGAGCAGCAGTAGGCCGTTTCCTGAGGGGCGCTCTCTGGAGCTGATTTGGCAGCTCCACCCCTAGCTGATCCGGCAATCCCACTCCCCGAAGGTAGTGTCCTCTTCCTGCTTGGGTGGCGGTGGAACAATTGGGTGTTATAAGGGTGCACGGCCCAGGCTGCCTTATGCCGTTGTCGCATGGCATCCCGTAGTTCGGCTGCGGCTACTCCGTGGGGTCCGGGTGGGGGTGTCAGTGCATTTCTGGGGATACTATGCTGGTTGTCACTCATCTCATTTTCGGGGGCATTATGCTGTTCCTCACTCACCTCGTTTTCGGGGGCACTATTTTGTATGCCTCGCATATCACCACTCTCCCCCTGGGAAAAGTCATGTCCCCATGGCTGGAGGTGGTACACGTGTGTCATGTGTGGCGTACGCAGGCTGGAGGTGTTGTAGTAGGGCCTGCCAGGCAGTGGTATAGGAATTTTCTTCCTGCTCTGCGTCACAGGTGAGGAAGAGCGTGGAGATGGTGAGGGTGGAACGGAGGAGGGTAAGCAGGTGGTGTGGTCCTCAAAGCCGGCGATTCTTGCCGAGGGTAGGCGCCCATATGGCTCGTCTCACCTTCATCCTGGTCGGTGTTGTTGCTGGTGTGGTAGGGAGCCGTATGCTGGACACTGAGGGTCAGAGTTGGGTTTTGTGCTGTGGTAATGTGGTGTTGAGTCTCTGGGCAGTGTAGGTGGAGGGGATTTGGGCTTGATGTATCACGATAGTGTGAAGTTGTGGGGAGGTGGGTGGTGTAGGAGTACGGGTGTATCAGGTGGGTGGGCGTGAGAGATGGCCGGAATGGGTGGTGGTGGTTCTGAGGGTGGGGGTGGGTTGGGTAGTGGGCGTGTGGGGTGGGCAGGGTTGGGTAGTACGGGCTGCTGTACATGTTGGGGGCGCGGTGGGGGGTTAGGCCGTCGGGGTGGGCGTACGCAAGGACAGTGGTTGTGGATTGTGTTGAGTGGGTGGCGGCGTGGGCGGGACACATGGGATTGGGCGGTGAGGGTGGGGCAGTTGAGGGAAGGGATGAGGGAGAGCGAGGGGAGGTTGGTGTGGTGGGTGAGATGTCAGGTGAGGTGTGGGGGGTGGTGGCAGCAGGGGAGACTGAGGTGGTAGGAGGGGGTGGAGGGGGAGGGCAAGGAGGAAATGTAGCACTCGTCTGTGGAAGTGAAAGGCGGTGTGGGAGCAGGGGGAGGTTGGGGGTGTGGGGTCGGGTTGGCAGAGGTGGGTGTGTGGAAAAGATGCACGTGGCGGTTTCAGAGGGTGCGCGGGATGCCATGATAATCTACGACAACCTGGTAAAGGTTGGGGACATGGGTGATTGTGTGGAGCCCCATGAAGCGGGGGGCGAGTTTGTGGGGGGTGGGAAGTTGGGCGATGACGACAGTGTTGCCCAGGCTGAAGGGGTTGGAGGCGGTGTCAGGGCCGAGGTCTAGTGTTTTTTGTAGGTGGTGCAGTCGGCCCTTCAGAAGGTGCAACGGGTCTGTAGTGGGAGCAGAGGCAGGTGGTTGCAGGTGTTGGTGCAGTGGTAGCAGGAGAGGGGATTCGCCGAATATTCTCTCATGTGGGGAAACCCCGTCCTCCCAGGGCAGGAATTCATGCCCCACTGAATGATTTTCACATGAGCTGGCCAGTCGTCGTCTTTCATAGCCTCGATGCGTGTACATAATTGGTTCATAAGAGTACAATGACTATGTTCAGATACTGCGTTCCCCTGTGGCCAATAATGAGAGGAGTGGGAGATTTTATATCCAAAGATTCTGGCGAGTTCCTCCCAGATTTTTCCAGAGAATTATGGGGCATAGAGAGAATGAATGGCTTGAGGGATGTCAAAATAAGGGAACACGTGTCGGAGAAGGACATCAGCGACGGTGACGGCATGATCTTTCGCCGGACAGGCTACTACAAATTTCAAATATGTGTCCACAAAGGTGATCACATATTTGTATCCAGGTTTGGGAGGGAGGGGCCTACTACATCTATCGCCAGGAGTTGCCAGGGTTTATAGGCGGTGATATGGTTCGAGGGTCCAGGGGTCCGGGTGACATCTTTTCCCAATGCACAGGCACGGCAAGTTTGCATGATTTCCTTGGCGAGGGTGGAGGGGTTTGGAGCCCACTAAGTGTCGTTAAACACTTGTAATAGTTTCTTAGTACCAAGGTGGATGCCGTTATGGGCATGAAGGTGACGCAGGGCGTCACGTGCCACATCGGGGGTCAGAAGGATATGCCCAGACGGGGTTAGGAGGTGGTCGCCCTGTCGACATAGTTTGATGAACAGGTGGGCGGGAATCCAGGGGGGCCGTTCTTTGCGGTGCCATAGGTGTAGGAGGTCCGGATCTGGCTGTACCGCGTGGATGGGGAGGCGGGAGAGGGCATCTGCGTTGGTGTGAAGCTTCCCAGGCCTATAGGAAATTTCATACTGAAATTCCTCCAGGGTTTTGCGCCACCTGACGAGTTGGGCATTATGTGAGTCAGACTGGCATAACCACTGGAGTGATTGGTGGTCAGTGATGATCGTGACCTGGGTCCCGGAAAGCTAAGCCCTAAAGTGTTGGAGGGCCCAAATTATGCCGAGGCATTCTTGGTCGCGGCATAATTCTTCTCGGCTGGATTCAGGGTGTGACTGACGCATGCAATGATGTGCTCTCAGCTGGCTTGTACCTGGGCTAGCACGGCGCCTATTGCGGTGAGAGAAACATCGGTGTAGAGGCGAAAAGGGAGGGCATAATCAGGAAAGGCCACAATGGGGGCAGAGACGAGTTTGTCTTTTAGCTGTTGGAAAGTATCTCGCCTCTCTTCAGTCCAGATGAACGGTTCCCACTTCCTGGTCAGATCATGAAGAGGCTTTGCAATTTGCACGAACCCCTTCATGAAGTGACGATATTAGGACGTGAGTCCTAGGAAGGCGTGGACGAAGTGGACGTCCTGTGGTGGCGGTATGTCCGCTATGGCGCGGAGCTTGTCAGGGTACGGGGAGATTCCTGCCTTGGAGATAACATCTCCCAGGAATGAGACAGTCCTGGCGGCCTGGACACACTTAGAGAGGTGAAGCTTGAGGCCTGCCTGGCGAATCCTAGTAAAGACCTGGCGGAGGCGATGCAAGTGGTCGGCCCAGGTCTGGCTAAAAACGATGACATCATCTAAATAGGCCAGACATATCTCCCAAGTGAGGCCGCTCAGGACAGATTCCATTAGCCTGGAGAAGGTGGCAGGGGCATTGCAGAGGCCAAACGGCAGGACATTGAATTCGTAATGTTTGCCATTGCTCATAGAAAAGGCTGTCTTGCCTTTGTGTTCTGGATGTACAGGGACCTGCCAGTACCCAGACTGGAGGTCGAGGGTGGAGAACCATGATGCCCCATAAAGGGAATCTAAGGACTCGTCAATTCGTGGGAGGGGGGTGGCATCTTTGATGGTAACGTCGTTCAGGCGGTGGTAATCGATGCAAAATAGCATCGTGCTGTCTTTCTTCTTTACTAAAACGATGGGGGAGGACCAAGGGCTGGTGGAGGGGGAAATGACGCCGCCCTTGATCATTTCACGTACCTGGCGGTCCTCTTCCTCCCTTTGTCGGGGGTTCTTTCATCGGGAAGGCATCTAATTGGTAGGCCTGTCGTGTGGATTTCATGAGGCAGGTATGTGGTATGCCCTATGTCTGCTGGTCCTGTCGCAAACAGGTCCTGGAAATTGAGGCGACGTAAGGTGTCTGACTGCTGAGCAGAGAGATGGTTGGGAATAGGGGATAGGGGGGCGAGGAAGTGGGAGGAGGAGGAGGCACAGGGCTCAGCTTCCTCCATCTCTCCGATAACGAGCCCTTTGGGGAGGGTAAGGGGGGAAGGGGCGAGGTTGGCTATGCAGACGGCGGTGTAGTCTGGAGGGAGAAAAGTGGGATATAAAAGGGAGGCAGAAAGGGCTCCCTATGGGAGGAGAGGGGAGTACAAAACAGAGGGACTGGAGGGCCTTTTAAGGGGCACCCAAGCCTCGTGGTGAGAGGGAATGGTAACAGCGTCGGAGATGGTGGCGGGGAAGGAAGAAGCAGGGGCGGCAGGGGGGGGGCACTGGAGGAGGAGGAGAGGGGGGCTGAGGGAGGGGAGGAGAAGGGGGGGAGGGGGTGAATCTTCCGGCCGGGGCTGTGGCGTACAGGTGCAAACGGCCTGGGTGGGGCGGATTGGGGGAAGGAACTGGAGCTGTTGGTAGCGGCAGTCAATGGTAGCTCTGAGTTTTTGGAGCAAGTCCAGTCCTAAATACCCGTTGTAGCTCCGGCAGGAGGAGTCAAAAATAACGAATTGATGTTGGGTGGACACCGGCTGCTGGGTGTCGACCCGTATGGCCCGAGTCTCCGCACAGATGGGCAGGGGGCCATCCCCCGCATCCACAAGGTGAGTGGCAGTAGGGCGGAGTGGGCCAAAAATCATTCTGTGGCGGGAGAAATAGTGGCTGTATAGGCAGGACCTGGCTGCTCCCATATCGACTAGCAGTCTGGCCTTCACGCCATTTAATTTCATCTTGTGGTACACTGGGGGGTGATACTTAGGGGTAATGGCCCCCGCCACCGTGGGTTGGTGTGGGGGTGGGCCTAAAAATCCAGCTATCTGGGGCTTTCATTCTCCTGTTCCTGCTCCTGTTCTTCCGCATGGGGCTCGTCCATGGGTGCCAGTTCGTCTTCTGGGCCCTCACCTTCCAACAAGGACACCTTACGTGAACCCAGGGCTGTGGTTCTGCAGCGAGCAGCTTTGAGCTGGTCCCGTATGTCATGTAGGGGACATCGGGAGCTGCAGGCTGTGAATTCCCACGGATTCACCAAGATCAGATTCGGATTTTCCCGTGGGGGGGGGGCGCCGGCGGGAGGGGTGTGCCCTAGGCGGACTGAGCACCAGGGTAGAGCTGGTGTTAGGCAAGGGCGGTCGTGGCATGGTTGGAGGAGCCGGGGGTTCAGTGGGAAAGTTCTTTACCACATTAATTAGCTGGGGAGTAGGGCAGGCTGTCAGGAGGCGCCGTATGAGCTGGATATCTCTATCCATGTCTCCAGTTGGGTCATGGATAGTGAAGTGTTGTCTAACAATACTCGGATGCACTCTGAGCAGTGTTAAATGTGTGCTGATCCTGTGTTTCCTCATCTGCCTCCGGGTAGGCAGCAGTAACTAGGCGTCTTGCCTGTATCAGGGTATTATCTAAATCCCATATTCCATGTTTCAGCCCCAAATAATGCAGTCGGTACCACAACACCCTCATACAGCCTTCTCTTTACATCCATTCTAAGTGAACGATATCTAAACACTTTTTTCATTCCTTCCAGCACCTTTCCTACTTCATTCATTCTAAACTTCACTTCTGCATCTATTCTTCCATCCATAGCAACATGCGACCCTAAATATTTAAAACACTCCACCTCCTCAAGCAACTCACCATTCAAAACTATATTCATCCCCCTACCATCTACCAACCTCGTACACTTCATCACTTTACTCTTATTCTCATTTACTTTCAATTTCCTCCTTTCACACACCCTTCCAAACTCCTCTACCAACTGTCTCAATCTCTCCTCTGAATCAGCCACCAATGCAGTATCATTTGCAAACAGCAGCTGCTTAAGATTCCACTCTCCACCATCGACATTCACCAGACTCAGACTTCCACCTAAAACTCTTGCATTCACCTCTCTTACAACACCATCCATATAAATATTAAACAGCCAAGGCGACATCACACATCCCTGTCGCAGCCCCACTCTCACAGGAAACCAATCAGTCACAGCATTTCCCACTCTTACACACGCCCTACTATTTACATGAAAACTATTCACCCCTATTAGTAACCTACCATCAAGTCCATACAATCTTAAAACAGTCCACAAATCCATGAATGCCCAAAACACATCCTTGCCTTTCGCTAAATACTTTTCACACAATTGTCTCACAGCAAACACCTGACCCACGCATCCCCTCCCTCTCCTAAAGCCACACTGGTCATCACCAATTACTCCCTCTGTACCCTCTCTAACTCTCATAATTAACACTCTACCATAAACCTTACCTACAACACTCAACAGACTTACACCCCTATAGCTAGTACATTCATACTTATCACCCTTGCCTTTATACAACGGGACCACACAAGCACTTGCCCAGTCAATTGGCACCATACCTTTCACAAAGCACACATTCAACAATCTTACTAACCAGTCAACAATAGTCACTCCACCACCCTTCAGGCATTCAACAGCACACCCATCCATACCTGCAGCTTTCCCTGTTTTCATCTCCTGTACTGCATTCTTCACTTCCTCCTTCGTGATCAAAGAATCATTCAACTCTCCCAACACATTTATTCCTTGCACTCTTCCATCTGCCACTATCTCAGCCACCCTTTCCTCCTCTACATTTAACAATCTTTCAAAATACTCTGCCCATCTCTTCCTTACTGCATCAATCTCAATTAACATCCTTCCATCCTCTGCTTTTATTCACTCTTCCTTCCCCGACTCTCCCTTTCGCACCCTTTTCACCTCCTTCCAAAGCAATTTCTTATTCTGTTGAAAATTCTCAGTCAGCCGCCTACCCCATCTCTCATCTGCTGCCACTTTTGCTTCACGCACAGCTCTTCTCGCCCTATTCCTCCTTTCCTTATACCTCTCATATGACACCTCATCCTTCCTCTGCAGCCACACTTCATATGTACGTCTCTTCTCTGCCACAGCCATACTTACTTCCTCGCACAACCATTCACTTCCTTTTCTTACACCCCCACCCACACGTCTCACACGACACACCTCTTCTGCATACCCCACCACAGCACTCTTAAACAACTGCCATTCCTCCTCCACACTGCCATTTTCCTGATCTTTCACTGCGTTCCACTCATCTTTCAATTTCTCCTGATACTCTATCATTCTCTCTCTTTTATCCAACTCACTCACATTCAAAACCTCCCTGCCACACCTAACCCTCCTAGCTCTCACCCATCTCATACCTACTCTTAACTTTCCCTCCACCAGGTAGTGGTCAGACATACCTCCACCCTTCCCTCTCAGAACTCTCACATTCAACAATCTTCCTATTACATTCCTGGACACAACCACATAGTCCATCAATGCTCTATCAACAACCCTTCTACCCTCCGTCTCACTCATGTATACCTATAAATATCTTTCTTCTCAAACAGCGTATTTCAAATCACCATCTCTCGCTCAACACACATCCCTATCATTCGTTCCCCATTTTCATTTCTTCCAGGCACACCATGCATACCAACTACGCCTTCAGCTGCTACATTTCCCACTCTAGCATTCAGATCTCCCATCATTACCACATTCACATTCGCTCCAAAACTCTGCAGACACTCATCAACATCATTCCAGAAAGACTCCCTCTCTTCATCCCTTTCACTACCAGGCCCATATGCACTCACAAACACCTACAACTTCCGTTCAAATTTCGCTATCACCCACATCAGTCTCGATGACACCTCCTTCCATTCAATCACACACTGCTGTACTTCCGGACTCACTAACAAGGCCACACCTTCTCTTGCCCTTCCTCTATCAACAGCAGACAATCTTCCATTCACACTTCTAAACATAGACTCACCCTTCCCTTTCATCTTCGTTTCACTCAAAGCTAACACATCCAACTTTCTTCTCACAAACATTCTCCCAGTCTCCTTCCTCTTAGTGTCAATCGTACTACATCCACGCACATTCATTGACCCAATTTTCAGGGTACGGGGATAACTCAATCCCCCATCCCTTTCTCTGGCCTGCCTCTTTTTATTAACTAAAACACACACACACACACACACACACACACACACACACACACAAACACACACATATATATATATATATATATATATATATATATATATATATATATATATATATATATATATATATACATGATATAAAGTACTGTATATATATAAATATAACAAAAAAAAGTATTTGATAAACTGCTGTTGGTAGAAATAGTCAAAACATAAAAGGATAAAAGGATACTCTCAGCTTGTGTTGTTCAAGTCTGGTAGGTAATGAAGTGAGAGTAATATACACATAAACTTATGCAGCCAAGGAAGCTAGGGTGTGTGTGTGTGTGTGTGTGTTCTTACCTAATCGTTCTTACCTAATTGTATCTTTACAGGAATGAGTCAAGCTCGTACTGTCCCTTGTCTTAAACCATATTTATCGTACATATCCTTAAATTTGTGAATTGTTTTGGCACACACTATTTCATTCGGTAGTGCATTCCATTTATCAATTGCTCTGTTTGGGAAACTGAATTTCTTTACGTCTTTATCACCTCTCTTCTTGTGCAGTTTTTTGCAGTGTCCTCTTGCTGATGCTTCTCCATATGTTAAGTAATCATTTATGTCTATTTTCTCCTTCCCTGATATGCACTTACATAGATTATCATGTCACCTCTTTTCCTTCTCTCCTGTAGTGTTGGTAGATTCAGTTTATTTAGTCTCTCTTCGTAGCTTAGGTCCCTTAAGCTTGGTATCCATCTGCAGCGGCCCTTTGAACTTTTTCAATCTTGTCTATGTGTAATGAGGACTCCAGGCTACTGATGCATATTCCAGGGTTGGTCTAATGAATGATGTTATTATCCTTCTTAGCATGTCTTCATTTATGTATGTGAATGCTATTCTCATATTTGCAAGCAGTGTATACATGTTCCGTACCTTCTCGCTGATGTGGTCAGCCGGAGATAGTCTGTTATTGATAATCACACCTAGGTCCTTCTCTCTTTCTGATGTGTATAGGGTTTTATTTCCTAACGTATAATCCCAATCAGGTCTTTTTCCACTTTTACCAAACTTGATTACATGACACTTGTCCACATTGAATTCCATTTGCCATGTATTACTCCATTCATGAAGTTTATTTAATTCTTCTTGTAGCTCTTTACAAGAGTCTGTGTTAGTAATTCTCCTTTGTATTTTTGCATCATCTGCAAACATATTCAGATAGCTTTCAATTCCATTGTTACTGTTTATATCATTTATATACACTAAAAACATGATTGGTGCCAGCACTGAACCCTGAGGTACTCCACTAGTCACTTCTTTCCATGATAAGTAGTTTCCTCTTAGTACTGTTCTCCTTTCTCTTTTTATGAGAAAATCTTGCATCCAACAAAACAGTTTGCCTCGAATTCCTCCTTGATGGTACAGTTTCCATAAAAGTCTTTGGTGTGGTACTGTGTCAAATGCTTTCTTGAAATCTAAATAGATACTGTCCACCCATCCTTCTCTTTCCTGTATTGTGTTTGTTACTCTGTTATAGTAGCTCAACAGATTAGTAACACATGATTTTCCTTTTCTGAAACCAAACTGTCTTTCTGTTATCATACTGTGTTCTTATAGATGATTTACCCAAGCTTTTCTTATAAGCTTTTCTAATACCTTGCTTACAACACTGGTCAGTGATACTGGTCGGTAGTTGAGTGGATTTTGTCTATTTCCTTTCTTGAATAAGGGGACAATATTTGCTTTCTTCCAAATATCAGGTAGTTTACCTTGACTCAAGGATTTCTTGAAAATTAAAAATAATGGTTTACTTAACTCCTTTGCACATTCTCGTAGTACCCAACATGAAATTTCATCAGGACCACTTGCTTTTCCTCTGTCTAATTTACTTAACTCCTCCTGTATTACTTTTTCTGCTATTTGTGTATCTGGTAGTATGTGTGGACATGCATGTTCCACATAGTCCCTCTCAAAATTTTTTTCTTCTGTGAAAACTAATTGGAAATTCTTATTTAGCGCTTCACAAATATCTTTCTCTTGTGTATAAGTGATTCCCTCATCCGTAATAGATTGTATTATATCTTTTACTTTGGTTTTGCTTCTGATGTAGCTGTAAAACAGCTTTGGTTGATCACTACTTTTATTTATTATATCCTCCTCAAACTGTTTTTGGGCTTCCCTCCTTATTCTTGTATAATCGTTTCTTGCCTGTTTGTAATTATTATACGCCCTTTCACTATTATGTACTGCATGGTCGCTTTTGCCGAGTGGAGGGTGATATATTAAACTGTCAATATCATTTTCTTGCCTAGTAAATATTAGATCTAGCACTGAAGGTACATCGAGTCCTCTTTTCTGGTGGTTTCCCTCACATGTTGCGTTAGGAAAAACTCTTGCACGAGATCCAGGAGCTTTTGGTCCCAACAGCTTTCTTGGCTAATTATATCTAGAGTATTCCAGTTTATATTTGTATTAAAATCTCCAGTTAGTATAATTCTTTCCGATTTCTCTTCCATTTTATGTAGTAATGATCTTAAACTCTGAATTGTACTCTCTGCCAGGTCCTCATATTCGTCTCTTTCCCATGTGTTTGATCTGGGTGGCATGTACAAAATGGCTACAATTACTTTCCCTTCAGATGTGTTGATATCTATTGCAATCAGTTCTACTTGTGATGGTATATCTAGTTTTATTTCATTGACTTTTAGATTTTTCTTAGTTAATATTATAATTCCTCCTCCTTTTTTTACATTTCTGTCTCTTCTCCATTTATTGTATTCCTCTAAATTTAGTATGTCATTGGATATCCTTGGTGTTAATTTTGTTTCAGTTAGGCATATTATTTGTGGTTCATTTTCTCTGACATAATCATTCATCTCTAGTAATTTAGATACCATTCCATCCACATTTGAGTACATCAACTTTATCATCTTGTTTATATACTTGTCATGACATGGTTCTACTACCTTCCTCCTTTTTATTCCCTCCTGTTTGTGTACCACTTTCGTACCTGCAATCCTATTACTTTGTAAAAAAAAATGTGTTCTTCTCCTCTTCTGATCTTCCCTCATTTTTTGTTTTTGCTTCCTCCCTCTTCTCTTTCAGTAATTCCAATTCCTCTTGTGTTAGGCATCTTTTTATCTATACAATTTTGAACTCCTCTTTTTCCATAAGATCCTTTGCATTTTTTAGTATCTCCTCCACAGTGTTTACACTCTGGAAAGTCACCTTTAGAGGTCTTGTCTTGCTTTTCTCGTATTTCCCTAACCTTTTGTGTTCCTCTATGTCTTTACTACAGATTTCCTCTGATACTTCTTTCAGTAAGCTCATTACATTTGTCATCTCCTTTTTGTCTCTTGTGATCTTGTTTTTTACTTCTTCCTCTTTTATACCAGTGATTACTATAGATTTGTTTATATCTGCTGAATCTCTGACTAACTTTGGGTTGTTTTGGATTATTCTTTTCACTTCCTTTTTAATGCTTTTTTCCTCCACCCTTGTTTCTAAGTCTTTCTTTACTTTCATCATTTCAGCATACGTGGTTTCCACATAATTTTTGTAGCTTTGCACAGCTTCATTCACCTGTGTTATCTTCTCCTCAATATCACTGGTCTGGTCTATCAGACTGCTTACTTGCCTAATTATCTCTGTATCATTTTTGAACTCTTCCATAATACTCTCGTGATTGACTACTGTACTTGCCATTTCACTCATTTTCTTCCTAAGTGTACTCAGTTCCACTGTTAGTTCACTGATGGTTGTGTCTTTCTTGTTGGCCTCCCTCCCTAGTTTTTCTATTTCTTCCTTTTGCAAGTGCATCTGCTTCTTTATTTCATCAATTTCATTTGTGTGTGTGTGTGTGTGTGTGTGTGTGTGTGTGTGTGTGTGTACGCCAGTAATAGACACTTCAGTGATAACGTTTTTTTGCTTGTTTTTCTTTTGTGCAAACCATAAAAAGTGATATACTGTATATGGCAACACCTCACCAATCAGGGTTTGTTAATGTCTGCTATTTGTCTTTCCGCCTCGACACTCTTACAGCTCACTGTCTGTCTCTGTCTGTCTG
>NC_137063.1:28457984-28462984 GCF_032717465.1 Coenobita brevimanus | reverse complement strand
ACCGGCCTATCCCGACAGAAGTGGGGACGATACAGCCTATGTATCTCTACCAAGTTCTTTTTTTTTCTTAATGCAGGAAAGAAGGCCATAAGCCTGCAAACCGTTCCTTCCAAGAAAAAAAAACAAAAACAATAGATAAGAGAGCCAAATTCAAGATCCGTTCATTTCGAGATGCCTGGACACACTGCATTTGAAAGACTGGAGATCCTAGGAAGTAGGAAATACAGACTGAGGGAGACAGTTCCAGACTTGACCTGTTGCATAAATGAAGGACTGGGAGTAACGGTTAACTCTTGCATTAGAGAGTTGGACAGAGAAGGGATGAGCGTTTATTGCTAGACGGGTGCGTAGCACCCATCGTAGAGGTGAAGGTATGCAAGCAGTCAGTTGAGAGGAGCAGTGACCACTGAAGTAGCGATAGAAAAGAGATAAAGATGCAACAGTGTGGCAAAGAGACAGAGGATGAAAGGAGCCAGTAAGAGAAGGAGAACTGATGAGACGAAAAGTCTTTGACTCCACCCTATTGAGAAGAGCTGTATGTGAGGAGCCTCCCCACACATGAGAGCTGTACTCTAAACAGGGGCGAGTAAAACCCGTGTGTAAAGTCAACAACTGGGTAAAGAAAGCAGGAAGTCGGCTTAGCACACCCAATCTCTTGGAAGAAGATTTTACAAGAGATGCGATATGATCTTCCCAAGATAAGTTCTGAGTGAATGAAACCCCAATCATGTTTAAAGATGATGCAGGATTGAGCTGGATATTATTAAACATTAGTGGGTACTCCTGCGGAAGATTGTGTTGGGTTGATAGGTGTAAAAACTGAATTTTTGATACATTAAAAACAAGATTACTTTTATCCTAGTCAGAGATACGAGCCAAGTCAGACATTAGGTGTTCCATAGCCTCATCCCTTGTTTGTTGAAGTAACTGCTGAGATGGTCATTGCTGGAACCGAATGGAAAGGTGAAGGGTGGAGTCATCAGCGTACGAGTGGATAGGGTTAGATGTACAGCTTAGAAGGTCATTGATGAATAAAAGAAAGAGAGTTGGTGATAGGACAGAGCCCTGAGAAACACCACTGTTGATAGATCTAGAAGAAGAACGATGGCCATCTACAAAAGCGGCTATAGAACAACCAGAAAGGAAGCTATAGATGAAGGCACAGGTAGAAGGATAAAATCCGTATGAGGACAGTTTAGAAAATAAAGATTTATGCCAGACTCGATCGAAAGCCTTTGAGATGTCAAGTCCAATGGCAAAGCTTTCGCCAAAGTCCCGGAAGGAGGACGACCAGGAGTCTGAAAGGTAGGTGAGAAGATCGCCAGTGGGGTGTCCCTGATGGAACCCATACTGATGATCAGAAAGAAAGTTGTGATAAGAAAGATGCTTTAAAAATTTTCTGTTAAGAATAGACTCGAAAACTCTTGAGACATAGGATGTTAACTCACGGCGTCCCGTCGACATGAATTAACTTCCACACGTTTTGTCACTGCCAATCTCGTCGATGTACATAAACGCGAATCAATTGCAAGGTCCCTAATTTGCACAATTTTCAATTTTCGCGAGTGATTTTTGGTACGTATACATGGGACACATTCCTCTACAAGATGCCAGGCAGGGACAATGCCTTACCCAGCATGACCTCCTCCACCCCCTGCATGCCATTGTCCCAGCAATTCACCTGTTATCAGTGACCTGGCCAGTGAAGCCATGTCATGCCACGGTACGAAATTCAGGGCCAGAGTGATTCCCCAATCAATGACAATGTGGAGGACAAACTTTACACAGCATTAGAGGAAGAAACAGTTAGAAATGATGATCAGGTAATGTGGCAAAAAAAGGTCAGGTATGGTGATGAGTTAGTAAGTGAAACAATACTTATAATGCCTATATTACTGTTTGAAAACCAATATACTCTCGTACTACGTATAAATTCGTACCAAGTAAATAAATAAATACCGTTTATGAGTGGTGTGAAATAGTTACCCTCCCATAGAACTCGTTTTCTTTGGTGCCAGCCTGTTAGAAAACCCAGTCAGGTAAGGAGGTACTGGTACCTGGATCGAGTATTTTAAACCTCAGGTGAGCGATTTCTCTATGAATTTTCGATGTTTCTCACCAAAAGTGGAGGTTTTAGCCAAAAAAAAATTTCTCCAAAAATGGTCGGGATTGGGGGGAGTCAGTGGTGGAAAAGTGGTCGGGATAGGGTGGGTTAAAGCAATTGGACGATAGTTAGAGGGTTGGGAATGGTCACCCTTCTTTGGGACTGGCAGAATGAGAACAAACTTCCAGCAAGAAGGAAAGGTAATTAATGTTACCTGTAGCTTATTGACATTTGCAGTGTATAGATACAGTAGGACAGAATATAGTTTACTGTACCATTTTTCAGTCATTCCTATGAAACTTCCATGCCAGTTTTTCCATGTTGCATGGTGGTTCTTCTCACTTTTTTCCTGCCAGCTTCGACTGAAGGATTTGGTGGGTGGGGGGGAGCCTCCTTGTTTTACCGTTCGTATCTTCAACTTGTAGAATTAGATATCATTGTCATATTCTTCTCGGTAACAAGCAGCATCGAAAGGACCATTTGATCTGTTGCTATTTGCTTTCCTTTGTACTCCTTTGTACCTAAGGGGTATACTGGGTTCTGATCCTCAACCAGACAGTGTTCAAAGACTTGACCCTGTTACTCACTTCCTGTATTTCAGTTTCACTTTTCCTTCCACTAAACAGAAAACCTCGTCCCTCATTTCTCTTGCCTAGTTGCTTATTTTCTCTACCTTGCTGTACGCCACCTCTTGTTGCTTCAGTTTCCTGGTCCCATCCGGCAACTCCTCTCGTAGTTGAGAAAGCTCCTGTTTCTACCCACTTAGCTGTTCCTCTAGTCTTGCATGGTGTTGTGCTTGGGCTTGTTTTTGTTCTCATTGTGCTCTCAACACTGAGTATATCTTCCTTTTGTTCCTCTTGCTGTGCTTCTTCATATTTCTTTGTTCTTGTTGTGCTTCTTGATATTTTTTGTCTCCTTGAAATTTCTTTTGTTCTTGCTCTGCTTCTCGATATTTCTTTTGTTCTTGACATTTCTGTTGTTGATAAAATGTCTTTTGTTCTTCATATTTCATTTGTTCTTCATGATATTTCTTTCATTCTTCTTGCTGTGCCCTCAACACTGTGGGTATATCTGCCAGAGATACGTCAGCCGTTTTGACAGCCTATCCACGCGTCTCCATCTCTCAGTACGTATCCCTACTCCAGACACCGATTTGTTACCATCGTATGGTTCGTTGATACGTTGAGAACGATGCGTAGACAGGCCAGGATGTTGATGAAAGGCCCCTAAACGCTGCAGGGCTTTATTCCTTCCAGGCACAGCTGAGGTACTCACACACTCGCAAAACATTGGACTTCTCTCTCTCTCTCTCTCTCTCTCTCTCTCTCTCTCTCTCTCTCCTGTCTAGCAGCGGTGGTGGTAACATTTCCTTTACAGCCATGCCTTCTCCAGCTGTCTCGGCCTTCAACCCGTCAAGGGGGGGACGACCACAGGCACAGAGGAGTTGCCACGAGTGCAGATCATCACAGGAACCGCCAAATGGTACAGCGTGAAGGCAGGATATTGATCATCAGGCCCCAGGACACTGGCGCCGATATATTTGTGCACCATCTGGGGATCGCTGCTCCCACTTCACGGTGCCTTAGGCGCTCGTTAGGCGAGGGTGAGACGGTTGAATTCCGTCTCCACCAGACACCGAAGGGTCCCGTCACTGGGCCAGAGGATGCGGCTGTGCAAGGCTCTGCCTATGCATGGCAGCACCCAACGGCCCGGGGGCACCTGCCTGGGGATCCCCAATGTACTGGTGGAGTGGATACAATCGTTGCCATGTGCATCGCAACAGCAAAGGCGTTCTGTGGCAACAACAAGGATGCGCTGCTTGTTCTCCCCCAGATATATGAGATGAACAGGCTGCTGCACCTTGTCATCCCTCAGAATTTCGCCCGTGATGTACAGACAGCCCCTCGTCAGGAGCGTCACACCCTTACACTGCAGCCTCCCCAACCCCACACAACACCGTGGAAAAGGCTGCAGCTTGACGCTCCTTTAAACAGAGCAACTGCATCCTTCACCACCACCTCTGCCACACCCATGGACACCACTGACATCTCGAGCAACACAGCTGTTCACCACCCGCCGTCAGTAGTCGAGAAAAGGGCTGCTTCTCCCGACCCTTCCACCTGCCAGGACGAAATTGACCCTTCCGCCCAGTCACTGGTTCCTCCTACTGACGACGAGTGGTCCGATCTTCCCCACGAACCAACAGACAACTACCTCCAGTCCCGTGCTTCTCCCTCGCTTCCGCCACCCCCGAAGAAAAAGAACAAGAAGGGGAAGAAGAAACAAAGACCACCGCCTCCTGAGGAGATGGAGATGGAAGAACCTACTCCCTCCACCTCCATGGCCAACGACTTTCAACTCCCGACTCCTCAGCACGCCAGCTTCGACCCTCTCCAGGCCCTCGACATCGACCCTGAAGAACTCGCCAACACAGTCCAAGGTAAAGGGAATGAGAGGTAGATTCACCGTCCCCGGCTCACGCAGCGCGTGTGACGTCAAGGATAATAAGAGAGAAAGGGAGATATGAAAGAAAGTGAATCTAATGGTGTACCAATGTAAACTGACGATTTCCGGATCAATTGGTAGGTGTTTAATGTTGCTATAGTCTCAACCAGTGATCTCTCAATATTTTCCGTTGTTTTTCTCATACGCAGCTAGCTTACAGGCATCTGTGATGTTGGATCTGTGTCTGTATGACCCTGTATACAACATTCCTCTGTTCGCTGAAAACAGATAGTTCTTCTTGAAGACATATTTTATAATATCTCAGAAACATAGCATTAACCTTTTCATTGCCCTGCATGGAGTTTAGGATGCAAATAAAAGTAATCTATATAGGCCAGGGAGCTCATATCACAGGGCAGGTAGGTGAGCGACTGGCCTCACTGTCAAGCGG
>NC_137063.1:28380484-28452984 GCF_032717465.1 Coenobita brevimanus | reverse complement strand
GATACAGCCAAATGGAAAGACTGGGTATAAATAGGATGGTGAGAAGGGTGTATGTGAGTGGGTTCAAATGTGGAAGGAGGCATGGTAGGCCAAGAAGCTGGTCAGATACGGTAAATGCGTGTGAGAAAGTGAGGTAGGGATATTGATAAGGCTAAGGAACTGACAAAGGATCGAGGTGGTTTGATGAATTTTTAAATTGACAGTAGTATAAGTGACTGACATGTAGTGTGAAAAGCATTTGTGTGGATGGTTATGCCAGTGAGGTGGAGTCAGGATTCCGGGGGATTGAATGGTGACTGGGTGTGTGGCCATTCCACAGGGCGTGCTGCTGATTGGTTTTCCCACAGTCATTATTTCCCCCTTGGACCCTAACTCACCCAAGCTGTGGGTGGGAAAAAAGAGGCGAGATGATAATCATAATGATGAAGTTTGTTTTAATCAAACTTCTCCTCATTTAATTTACTTAGGAAATATTATATTTATATATAACTGAGGATGTAAATATCGAATAACTTCTTTACGTAAATGACGAAACAGTGCACAATGACTCGATACCCGGTGATTCAGTCTTTGGAGCTCAAGACACTTTCGGGAATACAGCTTCATCATTTCTACTACAAGCTGTAGTAGGATACGCTGCACTGTTTATGGTGTCGAGATAGTGTTTATATACGGTAAAGCTGTATAAGTGGCAACAGCATGATTTTGTTATACACACACACACACACACATATATATAAATATATATATATATATATATATATATATATATATATATATATATATATATATATATATATATATATATATATTGAAATGACGACAGCAGACGACATCACACGACACCCCCAGGAGGCGACAACGAAGGGGTAGACAGGGCGCGAGCGACGTCCGTGCTATATGGACGCAAGTCCAATAGAGCCGCGCGCCCCTATTCCCCGGAATGCACCCGGCTTAAACACCTCAGTCCGGGTGCATTACCCTTTCACCGGACCAGCCTGCGTCAGGATCGGGGTGGAGCTTGAAAACTAGCTCCAAGCAGCACCCCAGAGCTGGCTGGTAGCTGCACACCTAAGGCAACGGTCTGTAGCCATGCCCCTAAAGCAATGGCAAGTAGCCGTGCACCTGTGATGGCCGGTAGCTGCACACCTAAGGCCACGGCCTGTAGCCGGGTCCCTGCAATGGCCAGTAGCCGTGCAAAAGCGACGGCCAGTAGCCACACCCTAAAGAGACGGCCAGTAGCCGCTCCTAATGCTGCTAACACCCCCGTAGAACCTGTGATGGCCGGTTGCTGCATGCGGGGAGAGAACGGTATGCCCCGTTGCCTGAAGGGGCACAACACTGGTGACGGCCAGTAGCTGCACCAGCAGGCAAGAGACGGCCTGTAGCCGCTCTTTGCCTACACATCGCCCCTCATACGGGACTTCAGTGATGGCCGGTAGCCACACCCGCAGCCGCACTTCGCCTGTGGTCCTGTCAGGGAGTTGAGTCCAGGTGATGGCCAGCTGCCATACCTACGGGAAAGGGATGGCCTGTAGCTACCCTCCTCCCATTGCCCAAGGGACCTTGGCGACGGCTGGTAGCCACGCTGGGGGGGGGGCGCCCTAAAAGCCCCTTGCCCCTTACGACTTCCCTACCTGTGGGAGACCTCTGTCCAAACAGCC
Source organism: Coenobita brevimanus (assembly GCF_032717465.1). Taxonomy (NCBI): domain Eukaryota; kingdom Metazoa; phylum Arthropoda; class Malacostraca; order Decapoda; family Coenobitidae; genus Coenobita; species Coenobita brevimanus. Next base: position 28,451,320 of record NC_137063.1, on the reverse strand, counting down.
CCTCCGGTGGCAGAACAAGTCCCATCCTCAGCTCCCCCACCTGAGGCAATCTCCAGGAGGAACACCTCTCTATCCAGGACTTGTGGAGAGGACCTATCTTGACTCCAGAGTTACACTCCATCCAGCAGGCACCAGAGAGAGACCCACGCCTGTCGGATTCCTGCCATCTGCAACGCCGCAGCCTTACCCTGACGGCCAAGCAATGCGAGTGAGACCGCAACCAGTGGGCCCTCCATGGCACCCCCAGCATCCCGGGGCATGACCTCTCCAGTCCGGAGGAGGAGCGACACTCTTCCCGCACCGGGTGCCCGCAGGTGCACCTTCACCAAATCTTCGGCCCCAGTCCTGAGGGCCAGACCCCAGTACCAAGCCCCTCCAGTGCAGGGCCCTTCAACACACCTGACTACAGCCCATCCTGGAAGACGACTCCCCCACGGATAGTCCTGTGGCCCCTCACCGAGAGCGCACCTAAAGGGGCGCCACCAACACCAGGCCGCTGCCTGTGAGCCGCTGCCCCCCCCCCCAGTTGGTCTGCTCCCATGCCCCACATCCCTATAGTGACTGTGCCCCTCTCCCTGCCCGTGAATGAAAGTGACTGCCCGAACGTCAAGTACAGGACAGTAAAAGTGAACGTGACTGCCCGAATATAAAGTACGGTGACAGTGGTAAAGTAGCCAGAAAATAGTGAGAAGAAAGAAAGACACTACCAGTGCATACCGTGGGACAGTTATCAGTGCTGGGTAGGTGTGGAAACACTTGCGCAAAGCGCAATTCGCACCCTTGCGCTCTGGTGATATCGTCTGCGCATTGCACATCGCACGAGACCATGCGCAATTTTGCGCTTGTGCACATGAAAAGGTAGGTGCGCAAGCGCAAAATTAGTTGCGCTTGCACAACTAAATTTGCGCTTGCACACCTGCCTTGTGCACCTGCCCTGTGGATTGCACACTGCGCAATCCAAGGGACACGTGGTCTTCCAGGGGACACGTGGTGGGAGCTTCCCGCATGGCTGGACAAGGGACGGGGGAGGCTGGGGTGGGTCGCGAGGGTGGGTTGGTGCTTGGTGGGGGGAGGTGGGAGGAAAGGGGGTAGTAGCATTGATATGCTTCAACAAATAATGTATTTTTAATATTTTTAAATTATTATTATTAGTAAATGATAAAAAATATACATTATTTATTAAGATTAGCATATGCAATTCCTTACAAAAACCATTAAAGCATATTATTTAAGTCAAATATCCACAGCCTAATAATTTATTAGGCTGTGGATATTTGCTTTAAATACTCTGTTTTCATGATTTTTAATTTTTTGTAACTAATTACATATGCTATTGTATATCTATACTGAATTATTAAATAAATTGTCTTGACAAGACAAGAGAGAGAGAGAGATAAAGAGAATTATTCTGAGGAAGAGAGAGTGAGTGAGATAAAGAGCATTATTCTGAGACAGAGAAAGAGAGAGAATAAATGCGTTTCATGATTTTTTATTTTTTGTAACGAATTACATATGCTATTGTATATCTATATTGAATTATTAAAGAAATTGTCTTGACAAGACAAGAGAGAAAGATAAAGAGCATTAATCTGAGAGAGAGAGAGAGAGAGAGAGAGAGAGAATAAATACGCGGAAATGGCACAGGAGCGTCCCTTTGAGTGAGGAGATAAGGCATAAACATCGTTCCTCTTCTCTTATTTTCCATTCCTTCCCTCCTCTCTCTCTTATTCTCCATTCCCTCCCTCCTCTGTCGGAGAGAGAGAGTTGATCATACAGTAATCACGAGATCTTTGCCAATGCCTTGGTAAATAAAGGCTGTTTTTCCCGTACAGTGACCTACTGTACCTCAGTCACCGCGGGCGGTGGGCAGGTTGCTACTTTAGTAAGGTATTTACTTATACCAATATATATTTTACAGTAATTCCCACAAATATATGCAAATGATTTGCGCTGGCACTTTGTGACATTGCACAAGCTAAATATTAGATTGTGCACTTGCGCAAATTACAAATAATAGAAAATAATAATAATAAATAAAAGTAAGTAGGTATGCTGTTTTATTTAAATATCTCAATATTTTTCGGTAATTCCCAAAAATATATGCAAATGGTTTGCACTTGTGCTTTGCGACATTGCACAAGCTAAATATTTGTCAGATTGCGCATTTGCGCTTGCGCAAGGTAGTGAACTGTGGATTGCACTTTGCGCTTGCGCAAGGTCCTTCTTCATTTGCGCTGCCCACCACTGACAGTTATAGAAATAATATAAGAAACCAGCAGCCCTAGAAAAAAAGTGTAGTCACAACTTGTCTCAAGAGCAGTGTCTGTTTGTCTGTCTGTTGGTATCCTGCGAGAGATACCTGTAACTCATAAATACCTGTCCATTCCATTTACTTGTTTTTGGACAAAGTCTAGCTTCCTGTATCCATAATTTGGTAACATACGTGTATGTTGTTGCACTGTGTTTTTATGCCCTGTTCCTCTTGTACTGTCTAAGCTCCAGTCTAGAAAGGGAACTGAGCTATACCTTAGGAGCGTTATTAGAACGGGAAGCCGACCTAAAAACGCCTAGCATAACATATATATATATATATATATATATATATATATATATATATATATATATATATATATATATATATATATATATGTATGTATTATATTTATACACATACACATGCGCGCACACACACACACACACGCAGACACTCTCACACATCTGAATCTCATCTTTTTGTTTCTGCCCGGAATCTTGCTAAGTCTGTTCCTCGTTCTGCTAAAAATAATTTCATTCTTACTAGATGCTCTGAATTCTCCAACTCTAATTCTTCCCTTCTTTCTGGCTCCTTGCCAAAAACCTTCCTAACAACTTTACCTCATTATCCTTCGCTCCTCTTTTCCACTCTGATGGCTCTGTAGCTATTTTTTCTGCTGGTAAAGCAGAACTCTTCGCTCAGACTTTCTCCTCCAATTCCACCTTAGAGTGCGGCCACACTTGCCCTCAAACATTGTTGGAAACATTGCTCGTGACATGTCAGAGGGGGGAAGAGATGGAGGAACAGCACCAGAATTGTCTAAGGGTGCAGCCACACTTGCCCGAAACATGTGTTGGCAACATATTTCAAACTGTGCCCGGAACAATGTTACGGACATGTTTGAAACACAAGTGTCTCGAACATGTTGGCAACTCTGCTGGAATCATGTTGGTAGCACCAGTGTGGACGAGGCTATGAGCTGCAGACATGAATCTAACACAGCAGTAGACCATTACCTGTGACCGTGGTACCATTTCAAAATCTGTCTTTGACATCCTAATGAAATTACGAAATTCTGAAGTATCCCCCACTTGCACCAGTGGCAGTCCAATGTCATCTCTAACGAGGTCATTTACAAAATGATGTCCCCACCATAGGGGTTTGCCTTACGTGATGGACGCACCCAAAATCGCTGACGAGCACGTATTTTTTTGTCCCGGCTGTGCAAATAATACAACTGTTGCAGTTGCCACAAGTAAGGCATCCTCTCTTATCGCCATGTTGTTGGGTACAATCTCTCACAAGTCTGGACCACATGACTACTTCACCTTTGTTTCCAACATGTCAGTAACTTTCTCAAAAACCATGCTCGTGACATTGCCCATAACATGTCTGTGACATGTTGCTAACATGTTCGATGCATGAATCTAACATGCCAGGAGCAATGTTTCTGACAATGTTCGAGGGCAAGTGTGGCTGCACCCATACCCTATCCATTCATTCGCTGAAGACTCCACCCTTCACCTTTCCATTTGCTTCCCACAGCGTCAATCTCAGCAGTTACTTCAACAAAGAAGGGATGAGGCTATGACACACCTAATGTCTGACTTGACTCATATCTCTGATTGGCGTAAAATTAACCTTGTTGTTTTTAATGCATCAAAAACTCAGTTCTTTCATCTGTCAACCCGAGAAAATCTTCCACAGGAGTACCCTCTAATTTTTAGTAATATCCAGCTTAATTCTGCATCATAACTAAACATACATGGAGTTTCATTCTTCCGGGATTTATCTTGGAAAGAACATATTATCTCCCTTGCACAATATGCTTTCAAGAGATTGGGTGTGCTAAGCCGACTCTGTACCTTCTTTACCTCTGCACAGTTGACTTTAAACACGGGTTTTATTCTCCCCTATGTAGAGTACAACTCTCATGTGTGGGAAGGCTCTCCACACACACAGCTCTTCTCAACAGGGTGGAGTCAAAGGCATTTCGTCTCATTAATTCTCCTCCTCTTACTCGAGGTCATTTGAGGTCACTGGTCGGAGGTCATTTGAGGTCACCGATAATAGACGCTCGAACAACTGGACCCAGCAGTCCAATTTTTGGCATGGGTCCCATATGATCTCCAGTTCGGACATAGTCTATGTGAGGTTGACCTCCGAGGTCGGAGGTCGCCGGTCGGAGGTCATTTGAGGTCACCAGTAACAATAAACAAGTGCGCTCAAGTACTGTGCGTTAGTCTACGAAAACTGAAAGAGAAAATTCCAGGACCTCTTATAATCCCTCTTCAAAAGCATAAGAGGTACATCGTCTTTCTGGAGTAGAAAGAAAGACTGAACTAGAACAAACAGGATTAGATTGTTCACCTTTTTCGCCCGGCAACGCCAAGTATTCATGCCAGTGTATATAAATATATCTATATATCTATATATATATATATATATATATATATATATATATATATATATATATAGAGAGAGAGAGAGAGAGAGAGAGAGAGAGAGAGAGAGAGACGAAAGGGGGGGGGGCCAAATCCAGGACTAGATTAGTCGTGCGTGAAAAAGAAATACTTTAGTTCAACGTTGTGCTGGCAGGCATCACTTACAGTACGTGCAGTCACGTGAATTATTCTGCCTCGTGACATCTGACTGAGAGAGTCGAACCCATATTTTTTACTTTTATTTATTTATTTATTTTTATTATTATTTTTTTTTTTTGTGCATGCCACTTCGGATAATTTTTTTCCCAAACCACAATGACAAATTTGAATGAGCAATGAGTGCATTATCTTTTTTTTTTTTTTTCTTTTTTTGGAAAACCGCAGCTGAGGCACTGACAGTGCTTGTGCAGGCTTTCAAGAAGCAAGCTATGAAAGACAGAAAAAAGTCTACAAACGGTATGTGCGTTTCAGGAATGGCAACATGTCAGTCCCAGACGCTCCATGTCCTGGCTGTCCTCCGACCTCTAGAACAGTTGAAAACATCGAGAAAATTCAACAGGCAATCTCGGACGATCGTCGGCTCACTTTTTACGAACTAGTGAAGGCTGCATGCGTTTCTTGGCGTTCAATCCAACGTTTTTTGACACAAGATCTTAGCGTACACCGAGTATCGGCAAAATTGGTCCCCCATCTTGTGACAGAAGATGGAAAAGCAAATCATGCGAACGTGTCAGGACTTGGTAGAACACTTGAGAAATGACCCAGAATGTCTCAAATGACATTACTGATGACGAAACCTGGGTTTACGGGTATGATGCCAAACCAGTTCAGTCAGTGGAAGACACCAACATCTTCAAGACTGAAAAAAGTGCGTCAGGTCAATTCCAACATCAGGACAATGTTGTGCTTGTTCTTTTATATGAAGGGAGTTGTCCATAAAGAATTCGTTTCCCGTGGACAGACTGTGAACCAGCAGTTTTACAATACAGTGCTGAGGCGTCTACTGGAAAACATCAGACGCAAACGTCCAGAGAAGTGGCGCATCCTGAAATGGTTTTGCACCATGACAACGCCCCATCACACACTACATTGTCAATTCAGCAGTTTTTGGTCAAAAACAGAGTCGTTATTGCTACGCAACATTCGTACTCGCCAGATCTCGCTCCCTGTGATTCTTTCTTGGTCCCCAAGATTAGATTAAGTTAGAACTGGAAGGCAGAAGATTTGACAACTTAAGAAGAAACCCAGGGGAAAAAAAAAACAGCAAGAGTCTCTGGACAAAGTGATAAAAGACGACTAGAGGAAGTGTTTCCAGAACTGGGAAAGGCGCTGGGACAAGTGTATACTGTAGCTTTCAAAGGGAATATATTGAAGGGAACTAAAATGGATTTACTCTAAGTTTTGTAATGATTTTTTTTATTTATATAAGTCCGGGAATTTGCGGTTCTCCCTTGTGTGTGTGTGTGTGTGTGTATATATATATATATATATATATATATATATATATATATATATATATATATATATATATGCATACACTGGGGGTAGGGGGGTTTTCAAGAATACTCCCCCAGTATCCCTGCTTGTCGTAAAAGGCGACTAAAAGGGTTGGCGGAGGGTTAGTGCCCCTCCCCGGAAAACAACTAACTAAAAAAACAAACAATAAGCCTCGGACAAGGACTGACCAAACGATGACGACCCAGGACCGGACAAAGGACTTGGTAATGGGTACTTGGAATGTAAGAGGAGCGAATGATGAGGTGAAAGAGAGAGAGATTGTCCAGGTGCTTGAGGGTGCGATAGTGGATGTATGTGGAATAACTGAAACAAAATGGAGAGGAGAAAGTGTAAGAGAATGGGAGTATGGATGGGGTATATGTGCAGGAGTAGGTGAGAATGAGAGGGCGAAGGAAGGAGTATGTATAGTTGTGAGTAGAAGGTGGAAGAAGAGCATAAGACAGTATGGATCAGTTGGGTCAAGGATTGTGTGGGTAAAGTTAAAAGTTGGAATACAAATGTGGGCGATTGTGTGTGTGTGTATGCGCCAACGCAAGATCGTGCTAGAAGAGTGAGAGAAGAGTTCTGGACAAATGTAGAAGTGTGCATGGAAAAGTTTGGAAGGAATGAGAGAGTGTTTTTGATTGGTGATATGAATGGTAAAGTTGGGAATGCGAAGGTGGATGGAATAGTTGGTGAGTGGGGTGTGCCTGCTGAGATAGATGAGAATGGGAGTGCGTTAGTGGACATTTGTGCTGAGAGGGGGTTGGTGGTAGCCAATACCCTCTTCAGGCATAAAATGATCCACAGGTATACATGGCGAGTGATGAGAAGGGTGGGTGGTGAACTGAATGAAAGGAAGGCAATGATTGATTATGTGTGTGTGGATGAAAGGATGCGAAGATGTGTAATGGATGGAAGAGTTTATAGAGGTTGGTGGTGGCCAGAATCAAGGTCCAATTAGAATGGAGAAATAGAAGAAGGGAAAGACGAGAGAAAGGAGTAGTTGCAAGGAGAGTGGAAAGGTTACAGGAGGATGAGAAAAAGGCAGAGGATAAGAGAGAAGTGGAGGAACGATTGGGCAAATATGAACTGGAGCAGATGGGAGACGTGGAAGGTGTGTGTAGCATATTTACAGAAGAAATATGTGCACCATGTGATGTGGTGTGTGGAAGGAAGAGAAGACGGAGGGGGGTGCAAGGAACAGCATGGTGGACTGAAGAGGTGAAACAGGCTGTGGCACAAAAGAAGAAAGCATACAATGAATGGATGAGAAATAGGGGTGTGGAAGAAGTTGAGAGGCGGAAGAGAGAGTTATGTGTAGAAAGAAAGAGAGAGGTGAAAAGATTAGTAAGAGAGAGTAAGAAGAGAGTGGATGAGGAATTTGGAAGGAATTTGAGTGTAAAGTGGAGGGACTGTAAGAAAATGTTCTGGAGAGAGGTGAAAAGAGTAAGACAGGGTGGAAGTGAAGTTAGCAGGGGAGTGAAGGATAAAAATGGTAGATTACTAGTGGAGAAGGGAGAAAAAGTGAGCAGATGGAGAGAACACTTTAAGGAAATGTTGAACGTAGAGGATGGAAGTAATGCGAGTATAAGTGGCTGGGGAATGGCTGGGAGAAGGTGGGAGGTGAGAAGACAGGAAGAAATCAGTAGGATAGAAGTTGTGGAAGCAATGAAGAAAGTTAAATCGGGGAAAGCCCCAGGAATTGATGGAGTGTGTGGTGAAATGCTGAAGCATGGGGGAGAGATAGTAGTAGAATGGATGTGGAAGATGTGCAGATTAGCCTGGGAGGAAGGTAGAGTCCCGGAGGATTGGAAGTCAGGTATAATTATTCCCTTGTACAAAGGAAAAGGGGAAAAAGAAGTGTGTGGTAATCATAGGGGCATTTCTCTTCTTAGTATAATAGGAAAAGTGTATGGTAGGATACATATTGACAGAGTTAGAGAAAGAACAGAGAAATTAGTTGGAGAAGAACAGGGAGGCTTTAGGAAGAGAAGAGGTTGTGTAGGTCAGATATTCATTCTTAGATCTTTAGTGGAAAAGTTTCTAGAGAAGGGAAAGAAGTTGTATGCGGCTTTCATGGATTTGGAGAAAGCATATGACAGGGTGGAGAGACAAGGATTGTGGAAAGTGTTAAGAATATATGGAGTAGATGGGAAGTTGTTGAATGCTGTGAAGAGTATGTACGATGGTGCGAAGGCTGCAGTACGTGTGGATGGTGAACTAAGTGAATTTTTCTCTTTGAAAGTTGGGTTGAAACAGGGATGTGTCATGTCTCCATGGTTGTTCAGTCTGTACATGGATGGGGTAATAAAAGAGGTACAAGGTAGAGTAGTGGATGTTGGAGTGGCCCTGGTGAGAGAGGATACTGTTTGGAAACTCCCTATAATGTTGTTTGCAGATGATACTGTGTTGTTGAGTGAAGACGAAGGGGAGCTGCAAGGCTTGGTGGATGAGTTTGGGAGAGTGTGTAAGAAACGGAATCTAAAGGTGAATGTAGGGAAGAGTAAAGTGATGGTCTTTGAGAGAGGTGATGTCAGTGAATGTACAGCGTGGTTGGATGGTGAGGAATTGGAAAATGTGAGTACGTTTAAGTACTTGGGTAGTGTGATGAGTAAGGATGGAGGTTTGGAGGGTGAAGTGCTTGAAAGGGTACAGCAGGGAAGAAAGGTTGCTGGTTCTTTGAAAGCAGTGATAAGAAACAGGGAAATGAGCATGGAAATGAAAAAGTTACTACATGACACTATTGTGATACCAACTCTAACGTACGGAAGTGAAGCTTGGACGTTGTTGGAAGGACAGAAGTCAAGAGTGAGAGCAGTGGAAATGAGTTATTTAAGAGGAGCCTGTGGAGTCACATGGAGAGATAGGCTGATGAATGAGGATATAAAGGAACGTTGTGGTGTTGATGTGGATGTGATAGGGAGCGTTATGAGGAACACACTGAGGTGGTTTGTCCATGTGGAGAGGATGGAGGGTGAAAGATTGATGAAGAGAGTGTATGTGAGTGAGGTGGAGGGGGGAAGAGGGAGGGGGAGGCCGAGGATGAGATGGAGGGATGGGGTGGAGAGGTATATGAGAGAGAGGGGTGTGAGTTGGGAGCAGGGCAGTGAAATGGCGGGGGACAGGGCGACTTGGAGGCGATTTGTTTGTGGCCACCCCAAACGGGATTGAGGCGTCTGGCAATATATATATATATATATATATATATATATATATATATATATATATATAGATATAAATCTTTCATGTTATCATTTTTTAAAGCATTTTTCTTACAAAACTCTCATAAGTGAAATAATTAACGCGTACTGAAAAATTAATGACTTAACCGGACATCGTTGAGGCTTATAAGTAGAAAAATAATAACATTCCACACCTAACCTAACCTAACAGTGACTGAGACATCCCTTGGACCATGGATAGCATTCTAAGTGGTTTCGGAGATTTCGTAACACTCCCTTCTTAACGATTTATTTTGCGCATTGTACCTTAATATCCTCTTTTACATTACTGATGCAAACTGTGTCGATACTAAAACGACATAAACAGCGTCAAGGGAACGTTAAAGTGTAATGTGCAAAATATATAATTGTTAAGGAAGAAAAGCTACAAAAGCTTCGTATTCCACCCATAACGCTCCTCCCAACCTGTCATATTACGTGGATAGATTGTGGATGGTATTGGGGATTCGTTGTATCTCTCCCGTAGCAATTTATTTCCCATCTTATTCACAGGACTTTCCCTGCTGAACCATGTAAATGTGTTCAGTATGGATACAGTTGCCATCAGTAACATACAGTAGTTTTTTTTGCATGTTATGTGCAAAATACATCGCTGAAGAAAATGCGTTACCCAATCCATGAGACCAGCTAGAAATACTGTCCTCACACCTAAGTTCAGTACACTTGGACCTACATTCCCGTCAGGTAAGGAGCCTTTATACCTCGCCTTTCTTGGCGATTTATCTAGAATATTACACCTTACTGTTTCCTTTTATGGTATTGATATATTTCTAGATGCCGACTTAGATTGCATAACTAATGTACAATCGAATACCAACGTGCCATATGCCTAAATCCACTGGTAAAGAAGATGTGCTAGAATGCCTTGTATGCCAGCGAGAATTCGATTACTGGCCTGTAATCTTGTCCGCTAAGCTCCCAGCACCGCATCCCTACCAGGTTATTTATGTACCTGATACGTTATTGTATTCTTATGTGTTACTTTTGATATATGTATCGATAAATAAGCGACATGATTAGTAGACAAGATAATAATAAATTGTAATAGGCAAAATGAGTGCCAAAGTATGAGGAACTAGAAAGGCTCCCAAGCTGACGACAATGCGAGTGTCATAATGTTAAAAATCCATCCTAAACTATACTGTATCCATTACTGAGTTTTCAGAGTACACCTCGCCTATTTCGGCCCCTTCAGTCAGATAGCGTGATACTCCCACATAATTCTTCCTTCTTACAGACGATTTTATTAAGCATGGGTTGGATTTTCTGCACTGGAGAGGCTGGATGTAACCTTCACCAATCCCTTCACATAACAGTTACAGATCTTCCCTACGCTGAATAAAAGCGTGTGGCAGCAGCATGAGTAGAAAATAAAATGTCATCTGAATTGAGCCTGTTAAACCTACAGTACACATTTAAACCTTAATGGCCTCGGTACAACGTGATAAGCTAAAGAAACACCAGAGAAGGAAATCTGTCATACTCGTACATGATCAAAAACAGTCATAGAAAAGTACCAAACTGACGGAACGTTTTGTGGCCACTTAAGCAATAATACCCCCGTCAATGCTGACCCAGGGTTACCAGATTAGCAGTTTTTCCACTAAACTTAAAGCCATTCCCTCCAGTAGGCGACCATCCAAAGCGTAAAGCTACATTCAAGAGACTGGTATATTTCTAGCGATACTATGGGGAAGATAACTTTTTTTTTTTTTTTTTTTAACTATGTCTCCTCGTGGACTATAGCACGTTTAGCGATATTCTGGCTTATAGCACTTCTAACGGTATTCTAGGCCCTAGTGATGCTGTAGATGCAATATTCTAGATTATGGCACTTTTAATGTTATGCTAGGCCACAGAATTTTTCTTCCTACAGTATACTGTAGATTATAGCACTTTTCCAGCGATATTTTATTACTAGCATTTTTCTAGTAGTATCTAGCGTCCAGCGAAGCTGTACTACATTTTAACCTTGAACCCTCGGAGAATAACTTAATCATTCAGTTTGGCTCACATCAGACGACTTTACTCGCCACAGGTAAACCTCCCGACGTCTCAGGGTGTGAAGAACAAGTTTAGTGACGTTTTTGAATCTGGAATATCATTTTTAGATATAGAAGCATCTCAAGGTACAGCGCTATCCACCTGCCATTCATTGAAGTTTTTCGGACGCGAAGTTATTCACTGCCACAGACTTTAGCGATGCCCCCGCATTAAGGCCGTGATGGTCCAGCCTATCGCCACATAATGGATAGGGCGGGCAGTGTGTAGTCTGATAGGTCGGCGTTCCCGCTGGCATTGGAGAAATTGTAACGTGTCTTCCTCCAGCCACTTACTATAATATTACTGGTGCAAACTGTGTCAATATTAATATGACAAATATCATACAAGAGAATACTCGTACGCAGGTGCGGAATGCAAATTTTATCAAAGAGGCGCTACGAGATTTCCCAGGCAGACAACAGTACGACATAGGATACTTGTAACAGTACTAAGCTGATGTTAAATGAGATTTCATAATTTTCACAAACACTGTTGTCCAGTTCACCCACAGATGATTGTTTTTTTTCTTTTCTTTATTCGTTATCATTATTATTATTATTATTATTATTATTATTATTATCATTATTATTTTTACTCTCTCGTGATGTGAGGGCGTCAGTTCACATGCCAGCACAATCCCTCACTCGAGACGGGCTACCGACTGGGCTATCCGCTCTTGCATCCTGTCACCTGGCCAGTTACGAAATTGAGATACCCCCCAAGATTATCACATTGTTGGTGTAGCAAGGTGGGGAAATACGCATTGCTTTCACCTTTGTGCTGCGGGGGTTTTCGTCGACCTGCATTAGAGAAACTATACTACTGGCTACTTAATCTTAATTCTTGGCCCAAGTGTAAATCAAGGCACTTTTTAGTCCGTGTTGTTGTCATGGTTTCCTCTGACCTTAATAAAATTGTCTGATGCCAGCCGGCACAAAATACCAACTTGGTGTACCGCGGCTGACACTTGAGCTGCGGGGGATGCACCGTAACTGAATAAGATTGTCTGCCATTGTAGCTGAATTGATGTGGCGTGAGAAACGAAGCCCCACCCTCCTCTGCAACGAGTACTAGCGGATTGGCTGTTGTAGATCTGACCAATTTCATCATGAAGCAGTGGTGTATTTTAGACAAGTTTATTAATGATTATTTAGTAAACTTACAGCAAATCTTAGGTAAACATTTGCTGTTAAACTTTGCTATTAAACACACAAACACACACACACACACACACACACACACACACACACACACACACACACACACACACACACACACACACACACACACACACACACACACACACACACTTTCGGAAAAAGCCTCTGCTGAGATTATTCCGTTTACCCACACTAGCAAGCCCACCTGAGACAAGTTACACGGCATTTGTATAGTGTTAAGTAAAGATTACTCTTTAAAACACCAAAATCTTGCTAATATAATATACACCCCATACATTTTGATATATAAGAGTAACACATCAGGGAGGCACATCAGTGGGCACGAGCGGAAACTTGGGAATTCGCACCCAGCTTCCCACAGACTCTTAGACAAATACTTAAAGAATACCTGCCGTGCCGTCTCAGATGTTCTTGTTGGAAATATACAACAGTTGCTGCACCTGTGCACCAAGCCACCATCAGTAGTGGGTCTGATCATATAATGCGAAACTGTCACAGAATTGAGGAGTTCAAGAGTGCTCATTATAGGTTGGTGGTGTGGCCTCGGGTTCATCTGTACGTGAACCTGGTGGACTGCAGGATGAAGCTGCCCTTCTGCGATCCATTATCGGAGACAGGGAATAAAATGAGGCATTTTTTCAACCAGGCAGCCGATCCCCCCGGCTATATCGGTGCCATCACGTCAAACCGTCCTTCTCCTGCACCTCCTTTTAAGCTGAGAGTCGCAGATTATGACAGCCTATTCAAGTACTGTCAGTTGTCATTATTCAGTCTTCTTTCAAACTAATACGAACTTTCGACAAGACATACGCCCTGGATGACTCGAGGATTGCCTTCAGTGCTGACAAGGATCCACGATACATAAGCAGCTATTATTTGTACAGTTTTTCCTACTTAAAACAACAGAGTCTTATAACATACCGGTACTTTGCTTCTTTTTGTGAGTACTCATAAAAACGAGGTGGTCATCCTGTCTTGGCGTACTACACGAGTTGCAGTAAACATCCAACAAAAACATTTGTCAGGAACAGCAAGAGAAATTGTATGATTTGTTTTAGTTGTGCCAACACTGATAAGAGCAATGATTACGAACAGGAATTGTAAATAAGACTGAGGATGAGAGGGTTGAGGGTTAAAAAAGTAAAATAAAATAAAAGTAGAAATCCGGTTGAGGTCTGTTGTTTGGTTACAGATAAGTTAATTTATTTCAAGGCCAGTTGTCATGGAAGGACACCAGCATTTGACCATAACAAAATATCTCTCAAATACACACAGTATATGCAGGATGATACATTTGCTTTAGCTTTAATATCTTCTGTGATAACTCAGTTTTGGTGTTAAATTTAGTAATATGGCGACAAATTTTGAGAAAAGCAACACCAGTTATTTCCACAAGCTTTCCAGTGATGTGCAGATTCACCGTAGGTTTAATGTGTTTAGATAGCCTAGTGTTGGTTTTAAATAATAGGCGCTTTTTTCGGCAATATGGTGGTGTATTATTTTGTAAACTGCCTCACGAGTAAAACATTTTACTTCTCCATAGCGTTTTCAGCGATGCACTAAGATTTGTTTGGTAATTCCTAAGACAACCCAGTATTGATGCTCAATTTGGTGCTTTTTTTGTTTTGTCTTTCAGAAATATGGTGGCGAACAAAAAAAAAAAATCACTTAAGTAACACCTGTTACTTCTCCTTAACCTTTCCTACAATGTACAGCCTCGTTCATAAGCAGGAATACACATCTGCTCATATTCTCTACTGTAGAGTCTATTATTAGTGAGATGTGGAACCGTTTCACTTACTGCCTAGTGCACTGGTCACCAATGTGCCAATAAGTGGAGGATAGTTCTAAATCTTACCAGTAATGGATACCATAGTACACTAAACGAGTAGACGTGTATCATTTCTCCTGAACGCGACTATACTTAAAGCCGCTGCAGTCTCTGGAATAGCACACATGTGGTGGTGTGCGTGGTAGCGTCCACAGACTACCACATGCTGATTAGAGTTCTATCTTGCTCGCTTCCCTTGCTCGTTCAGATACTAACTGATAACTTGAAGAATATAAACTGAAAGGCATAATAAAACGTGAATGTGGGTGGGCATGAATGGTTAGTCTCTTCAGTTCGTTGACCTACATTTCGTTTTAATCAGCCCATGACCAGAACATTAAATTCACTCTGAGACTAGTCTGTGATAGTGAATGGATTAATGAAGGCTGTACTGAACCCCTCCAACAGAAGTCTCCGCAAAGGTGAATGAAATCGACTGATGTTTGCATGAATAATCTATATCATACCTCACCGGTTTCAGTAGATTACGGACGTAGAATAACAGTACAGGCAGTCTCTCACAGGATCCCCCGAAGATCAGCCACACCAGCTGTACTGAGGGTGGTTGATCTTCGGGTGGGCAATCAGGGGTGACACAACTTCAAGAGTTTGTGCTGGCCATGGCATTCACATCTTAATCCATCGCCCTACTAATCTGGCAAACACTGACCTTAAGCTAGCCAACCATGATCCATATTATTGCATGTTACTCTACAACTCATCTCCGAACTCGCCCACAAAGCTTTCATTACTCCATATGTGACCACCCACAGGTCCGATACCAGTCTAGAATTTCTAGAATTGTCTGTAGTGTGTGGTGGAGCTGCCACGGCACCCAGTACCTTCCACACCCCTATCTTAGCCTTGCGATGTGGCTGCTCCACAGAAGATATTATCTGGTTTCAACAAAACAGACCCTTGAAGCTGTAGATGCGTGCTGAGAGCTGTGAAAAAAGGATGAACTGGACATAGCAATCCAAAATTAACGATAGATTTGTGTGGAAATGTCAGACAAACAACTATGAGCAATATGAGGTTAATATTGAGTGCATTTTTTTTCCTTGTTCTAGACCATTCCTTCAGAAATGGCTTCATATATACCTGGAGTAAATGAGCTGAACTGAAGAAACAGCAGAAAGCCGTCAGATGAGTCGTTCTGAAAGAGCATGATTCTCTGCTGTAACTTTTTCATGGAAGTCTGTGGTTTGTACTCCAGAGGAAATCCAGTTCCGTTTTATCCAGTGAAATACTCAGGATGGCTGATCTCCTGGTGGGAGCGCTTTGGGTGGCAGATCATCAGGTGGACCAGCTTGGGGTGACTGCTATCCAGGTGCACACTTGAGGTGTTGAGTCTTCTGGCAATTCCTCTCATATCTGCTGAATCTATATATATCGGATATAACTGGAAATGTGCCACAATTAACAAATTCTGACTAGAAAAAGTATTGCCAAGGCACGGGATGAAAAAATGAAGTTCTTACGAATATTTCATTATTTCCCACCCACCGCTGTTTGCTAGAGCGGTCAGTTTCCCTGTCTGTCACTCGTATTTGCTACGTATAAGGGGGTGTATAATATTTTGATGCTTTAAACTGTACGTTTTACCCTAACGTTGCGCAGTTTGTGAGTAAAAGGATGATCTGAGGTTTCCTTCGGAAATATGGATCTGTTAGTAGTTTAACAGCTACAAGAGTAGAATTGCTCTGGGACCTGTGGCGAGGCTCTTGTTTCAAATGATTTGCTGTAAGGAGTAACTAGTCATGTCAAATAACCTTATATGGGACCACTTTTATACCTCAATGGACTTAAATGAAAACTTATGCTAAAGTTGCTGCTAGATGGCACCACCACAGGTGTCAGCTGACGGCAAATATAGATTCTCCATGTCAAATAACCTTATATGGGACCACTTTTATGTATCAATAGGCTTAATTTAAGCACTGTTACTGAAGTTGTCACTAGATGGCGCCACCTCAGGTGTCAGCTGATGGCAGCTTTGAATTTTCCATGTCAAATTATCGTATATAGTACCACTTTTATGTCTCCAAAGGCCTCCTTTTAACAAATCCGCCGGAGGCAGAGGAAGAAGAACAACAACAACGCTGGCCGCTTTTTAACCTTGTGGCTATCATCGCAGGTAAAAGCATGTCTAAAATTTCTTATAATGTTACCAAAGGGATCTTAATTAGTGCTCTGTGATTATATTGTTATAAAACTTGGCTTAATTTGATTCTACTAAGAAACTGATGTCCTCCAAACGTATTAATAAACCTATAAAAGATCGTTGTTTCATAACGGAATCCGATAAATCTCCAGCAGTTAGTCAGATGTATCTCTTGCAGTGAGGATGGGTCTTCTTTTCTAACGTGGTATCAGCTGGGATCACATCAGCTACAGTGAGTGAGTAATTGACATGACGGTAGGTACCTGTCTCAACAGGGCTGGGTTACACGACTTCATAGGTACATTAGGTCCAGCAGATAAGATTGATGATTTACTCGTATCTCTTCACGGTATGCAGGGAGTTTGCGTTACCTGCACAAAATTCCAATACGAGAATCAAGAGCCATCCTAACAGGCCTAACTCAACCTGCGAAATATAACTCTATTGAAACCATATTAACCACCACATCGCTAATTTCCTCACATTACGGAAGGTCTGTGGTTTCCATCGTACGTGGAGTGCATGATAATAATGTTATTTTGGTCCAATACAGCAGCAAGAGCTATAGAATATATTTTTGACGAAGAACATAATGCTGTAGTCAAAAAGTCTAGTGAATACTCATAATATTCATAAGAACAGAAACTTAGAAATTGCAAGGAAACAACAACTACACTGAAAAAAAAATATATATATATATATATAAAAAGGAAATGCTAAAAAAGGAAATGGTGCCTTGAGACGGTTATTCCTTCACTTCGATGGCGTATTATCATTTTATTATTGCTACCTTCAGACGATTCGGTTCAGCTATGATGATAGTTTTCGAAATGGAGGAGTTAGATACAGCCTAATCAGCCTGCTTAGTATGGGAGATCTTTCCTATGTTGCATAAAATCGTCTGGAGGTATCGGACATTAACTACAGAAAGACAGCACTGTAGTGAATGAGTTAAATGAAATGTTCGCTTTACGTCTCAAAAGAACAGTGGTTATAATGAGTTAGAGGGATATAAGGTGTAGCACAGTGGTGAGGAAGAAAACCTTGAGGCGCGACGGCAACACACATGCTGCCCTACGAATGGTAAACATATTGGTGATGAGGGCAAAAACTCACACTTGCTTGAAAACAGGCAAGCGGCTGGCACCCGCAATGTGTGTGTGTGTGTGTGTGTGTGTGTGTGTGTGTGTGTGTGTGTGTGTACCTACAAGGGGCCATACTCGTACATGATGCTCATTGACATGAAACCTGAAGGGAGGAAAGTGACAAACACCCTAAAATGTAATTTGACATAGTGGAATATGGGTGAACACTTGTCCCTTACTGTTCATCCCAGTTGAAATTTCAGAGCATACGTCCATGTTTATAAATAGATATATATTCGTATGTATATATCTATGTATAAATAAATTATAAATTTATTTTATATAAATATATAAAGGTATATATAATATACAAAAATAAATATACTGTATGTATATAAATATATATAGATAGATAGATAAAACAATAAAAATGATTTTTTAAAAACCCTTTCTCTCCAGCAACGCATTGTTCACTGTGTTCTTACGAATCCAGGCCATTATATTCATCTTGGGTAGAGCCTTCCAACTGGAGGGGGCTAATACATTGGTCTTTATTAACCGCGTCACTGCGAGGCGTATGCCCTAAGCTGAGTAAAACTGTGTTATGGTGACGAGAACCGAGGAAATGACACCTGTTCGGAGTGACATGGTTAATATGAGGCTCCATTTCAACCACCAATCTAGTACTTCCACTTTAAACTTAGCCCAGATTTTCGTCCTTTTGCAATTTATTTCGAGAAACTCAGGGGCAAAAGCAGACAATGTTATGATTCTACACATTTTCCATAACATTTCCTCAGGGACTAGTATAATATTTTAGTGTTAAGCTGTTGCTACACCTCAGCACTCAAGATGGAAAAATGGCATTTTAAAACCAAGTTAAAATTAAAATAGCGTTGTAATGAGCACAGGAATAGTCGTGAGATGAAGCACATGTACAGCTGGCGAGGCTGTCATGTTTGCATCAGTGTGCTCACGTTCCTTACCCTCTACCTACCCCTTCCTCCCCCCCCTCTCTCTCTCTCTCTCTCTCTCACACACACACACACACACACACACACACACACACACACACACACACTAGTGATCTGTGATGGGGAAGGAGTTGTGGCTCGTCTCAACACCTTTAGTACTGAGACGTATTTTTTTTTCGTTTTCGCTACAGACAGACGATTATTTCAGCCTCAAGGAGACATCTGGCTGTGGAAGAGTTCACAAAGGCTGCGTCCAACCCCTCCAGGCTGGAAATCTCTCCCCTGCGCTGAATAAAATCGTCTAGTACTAGTAAAGAATATGATATGGAGCAGGTCATGGTGGCGAAAGGGTAGATGTGGTGGATGCTGATGTTGTGGTTGAATGTGGTGGATGTGGTGGTGCTATAGGTGTGGTTCAGTGGTATGGGTGGTATGATGTGGTGGTGGTATAGTTGTGGGGCAGTTGTGGTATAGTTAGTGGTATGTATTTAGGGGTACCGTATATGGCGGTGATATAGTTAGTGGTATATGAGTGTGATATTGTTAGTGATGTAGATGATGGTTGTAGTATGTGGCTGTAGTGATATGTGGAGAGGATGGAGAGCGAGAGACAACGAAGAGACTGTATGTGAGGTGGAGGAGGGGAGAGGGAGGGGGAGACCGAGGATGAGATGGAGGGATGGAGTGAAGAGGTATATGAGAGAGGGAGGTGGTGTGAGCTGGGGGGATGGCAGCGAAATGGCAGGGGACAGGGCGACATGGAGGAGATTTGTTAGTGGCCACCCTTTACGGGATTGAAGCGTCTGGCTATAGTAACAATCGAGAAGGGCGGTACTCCCAAGGTGGATGGAAAGCTGATGACAGGAAAGCTTGAACTCCCGTTTCATCAGCCCTCGAGTCTGACGTGACCATGTCCCTTTGCTGAACATTTTCGGTATTTCAGTAATACAGAAAATAGGCCAGCATGCTCTCCAATACAAGCTCTTCTGTCAACACCAAACTACATGCACGTTACACCCTCCACTTCCTATTCAAAAGTTTACAGAAAATGGCATCCCATCACCAATCCTCGGAATCCCCAGAGAGGGAGGCCATCAAAGCCCTCACCATCCTCCCTTCTCCCGGTGACGACCAAGCGAGATGCCTTGAATCACTGTCTGATTAATTTCTTCTTCATTTCTGCAGCATTGGTGGCCATTCCTCTAACTTTCTCTCTGTTGAGCACCATCTCTCCTCCTCTAAACCTCTCCTTCTCTTTGTCACTGATACTCAGCTGTCTGAGACAACCGATAACAAACTCATCTCTGTATCCTTCTACATTCTCTACACTCATTTCAAGCCAAAGGTGGCTGTCGTGTTTATGTACGCAACGACATATCTTCCTCATGTGTTCCTGGCCACGAATCTTCTGAATTCCCTACTCTTTGGCTTCGGCTATCCTGTCATTCTCTGACTGAATATATCTGTGCTGCTTACTTATCCCCTAATTCTACTGACTATGAAAAATTCTTCAATTGTCTTATTTCTAAAATGGAATACATCCTATCAATTTCTCCTTTCTCTGAAATCTTCATTCTAGGTGATTTCAGTGTTCCCCACCACCTTGCGAAAAACCTTTCTAACAATTTCACCTCATCATCCTTCCCTCTTTTCCACTCTGATGCCTCTGTAGCTATTTCTTCTAGATGAAGCAGAACTCTTCACTCTGACTTTCTCCTCCAGTTCCACCTTAGACGATGCAGGTGCTGTTCCTCCATTGCTTAACCCCTCTGACTTTCTCATGGCTGACTCTAAAATGTATTTTCTGTCATCACTGGCCCCAGTACTAACAAGGCATTTGGAGCTGATGGGGTTCCTCCTGTTGTCCTCAAAAACTGTGCTTTTGTGCTTATAGCCTGCCTAGGTAACTCTTTCACCTTTGTCTGTCAACTTGTATCTTTCCTTTTTGCTGAAAGTTTGCTCTTATTCAGTCTGTCCCAAAGAAGGGTGACCATTCACAGCCCTGTAACTGTCGCCCAAATTTTTCAACATCCCTTATTGCAAAAGTTCTTTAGTCTATCATCAACAAAAAAAATTTTAAAGCCTGATTCCTATCACAACCTTCTTTCAGACCATTAGTATGGGTTCCGCCAGGGACGCTCCACTGGTGTGATTCTCACCAACCTTTCAGACTCCTGGTCATCCTGCTATGGAGATTTTGACGAAAGCTTTGCCATTGTACATGACATCTCAGAAGCTTTCTATTAAGTCTGGTGTTTATCTTTAATTTTCAAACTGCCTCTCATGGTTTCTATCCTTCTATCTGACCTCCATCTCTACTGTAGCTTCCTTTCTGGTTGTTCTATAGCTGCTGTTGTTGATGACTACCGCTCTTCTAGAGCCATCGGTAGTGGTGTTCCTCAGGGCTCTCTGCTATCACAAACTCTCGTCCTTCTATTCATCAGTGACCTTTTAAGTTGTACTGCTAACCTTGTCCACTCATACGCTGATGACTCCACTCTTCACCCGTCCATTCGTTTCCTGCTGGGTCCATCTCAGCAGCTACTTCAACAAACACCTAATGTCTGACTTGGCTTATATCTCTGATTGGGGTAAAAGTAATCTCGTTGATTTTAATGCATCAAAAACTCAGTTCTTACATCTTTCAACCCGACAAAATCTTCTGCAGAAGTATCCTCTAATTTTTAACAATATCCAACTCAATCCTGCATCATCAAACATACTTGGGGTTTCACTTTCTCGGGATTTATCTTGGAAAGATCATATTACCTCTCATAAACTCTGCTTCCAAGAGATTGGGTGTGCTAAGCTGACTCCATGACTTCCTTACCCCTGCACAGTTGTAGACTTTATACACGAGTTTTATTCGCCCCTGTTTAGAGTACAACTCTCATGTGTGGGGAGGCTTTTCACAGACAGCTCTTCTCAATAAAGAGTCAAAGGTTTTTCGTCTCTTTAACTCTCCTCCTCCCACTGGCTCCCATCAACCTCTGTCTCATCACCTCATTGCTGCATCTCTATCTCTTTTCTATTGCTAATTCAATGATCCCTGCTCCTCTGAATTGTCTGCTTGCATCCCTCCGTCACTACTGTGGGTGCATAACACCCGTCTAGCAACAAATTCTCATCCCTTTTTTGTCCAGCTCTCTAATGCAAGAGTTCACCATTACTCCCAGTCCTTCATGTATGCAACAGGTCAGCTCTGGAACGGTGATCCTTTGTCTGTATTTCCTACTGCCTATGATCTCTAGTCTTTCAGACGCGGTGTATCCAGGCATCTGGAAATAAACGGATCTCCGATTTGGCTCTCTGTTATCTTGTTTTTATTTCTTGGAGGGAACAATCTTGCGAGTTCCTGGCCTTTGGTTCCTTCTTTCTTGCATTAAAAGAAAAAAGATGGACATGCAAATATATCTGTGGTATAATTGTTGCATATTTATGGTATGGTTCTGGATTATAGCTGTGGTATATAGTTCAGGTGATAAAGATGAGGCTGAATGTGGTGGGTGTGGTGGAGCTATAGAGGTGGTCCACAACAGTGATAGTGAAGGTTGTTGTGTATAGTCAAGGACAAAGGTTTACCTAATATTTCACCTCTTATATTTCCCACTCTCCTCTGCTGGTTAATATTCCTAGGCTGAGAGAGGATTGATATGTTTTGTGTTGATAGATATTTCTTCTTGATATTATGCATCAGAGAAGCAGGTGACGGACGTGCCCTAGGTGTGAAATGGAATAGTAGGCAAACTTTTGCCTCTGTCTGTACTGTAATGATTGTGTTGATGATAAATGTAGCTCCCTCAGTCACAATGCATCCTTTAAATTTTAGCAAATACATTCGATTTTCAGGACAACCAATCACGGGTCAAGGTCAAAGGAAAAGGTCAGAGATCAAGGTAATATGTCAAGATCTAGTCTTCGGCCCTAAGCAGTCGGTGGGTGTGGGTGTTGCCAGGGCCGTATTATGAATGGTACCTGGGGAGCCCGGGTCGGGGGCCCTTTAGCCTGCAAAATGCAAGAGTTAACCGTTACTCCCAGTCCTTCATTTATGCAACATGTCAACTCTGGAACTGTCTCCCTCTGTCCGTATTTCCTACTTCCTATGATCGCCAGTCTCTCAAACGCAGTGTGTCCAGGGATCTCGAAATGAATGGATCTTGAATTTGGCTCTCTTTTATAGTTTTTGTTTTTTTTCTTGGAACGTTTTGTGGGCTCAGCCTTTGGTTCCTTCTTCCTTGCATGAAAAATAATAATAATAATAATAATAATAATAATTATAATTAAAATGCCGGGTATAGTCACCGACAGCATCACAACACCCCCAGGAGGAGCCTACGGAGGGGCAGACAGAGCGTGGCCCGACTCTGGGCGACAGGGACGTAAGTCCGCCCGGGCCGCGCGCCCTTATGACCCGGAACTCACCCACCGCCACCATAGCAGGAAACAGAGACTACTTTGTGGGCAAGCTGATCCTCGACAGGATCAGGGTGGAGCTACTTCCTTAGCTCCAAGCAGCACCCCAGCGACGGCCAGTAGCCATGCCCTTTGTGAGACGGCCTGTTGCCGCTCAGACCTTCAGGAGACAGCCTGTAGCCACTCAGAAGGCTTTCCAGAGATGGCCTGCAGCCACTCTGCCCTGCAGGAGACAGCCTGTAGCCGTTCCCCCCTATGAGTCACAGCCTGTAGTCAGGTTCAGGCGATGGCTGGTAGCCGCATCCTTAAAAGGCCACGGCCTGTAGCTGGGCCACACAGGAGGAGACGGCCGGTAGCCGCTCCTCCATCAGGTGCTGCTATACCCCCCCTACAGGAGCCAGCAATGGCTGGTAGCCACACTGGGGAGAAAAGGATACGTCCCCTCTCCTCCTATAGTTGCCTCAAAGGACAAGACACAGGCTACGGCCAGTAGCCATGCCCGTCGGCAGGAGATAGCCTGTAGCTGCTCCTCATTGGCACATTGTCCTCCACACGAGGCTCACGCAACGGCCGGTAGCTGCGCCGACAGGCAAGTGACAGCCGGTATCCGCACTTCGCCTGCATCCCCATCAGGGAGTCAGGCCCAGGCGACGGCTGGTAGCCGCGCTGGGGAGGAGCACCAAAGCCCCTCGCCCCCTGTGACTCCACTATGAGAGGGCACTCTGCCATCAGACCTGCCAACCAGCGGGGGCACAGACGATCCTGCTGTCCACCACCAGTGAGGCAACCTTCAGGAGGTAGGCCTCAGCCTCGAGGACCCGTGGAGAGACCATGTACAATCCCCAGGGTCATTCTCCACCCAGCCGGCTCCAAAGGGACCCTACCTAATGAGCTCCTACGAAGGCCGACACCGCAGCCCACTCCTGACAGCATCCCCGACGGCAGGAGATCGTAGCCAGTGGGCCCCCAAGGCCACCCCCAGGACCCCCGGGCAAGACCTCACCCCACCCCGATGCAGATGACATTCGTCCTCCATCAGGTGCCTAATTGAGCACTTCAGGAAACCTTTCGGCCCCAGTCCCGAGGGCCAGACCCCAGTTCCCAGCCCCGATATTGAGAGGCCTTTCATCGCATGCAGCCCCGGACAAGAGAGGACTCCCCTACGAGTGATCCTATGGCTGCAGGACACGGAGGCCCCTGGCGAAGCTCAGCCCCCATCAGGAGCCGGGCTGAGAGCTCTCCCGCCTCCCTCTGCCATCGCTGCCACCCTACCCATCCCCGACAGTGAGTGACAGTGGAAGTGCAGTGACAGTGAAACAGTGACCTAGACATCGGGCAGTGTGTTACGATATTAGAGGGAAACTAAGCCCAAGTTCTATCAG
This sequence comes from Coenobita brevimanus, assembly GCF_032717465.1. NCBI lineage: Eukaryota > Metazoa > Arthropoda > Malacostraca > Decapoda > Coenobitidae > Coenobita > Coenobita brevimanus. The sequence goes on along the minus strand of NC_137063.1, from coordinate 28,426,807 downwards.
TGCTATAGTGTCGGAAGTATAGACCAATAGTGAAACAGTGACAGAGCGAGAGTAGCCGAGCAGTGATTATAGTGACCTGGGTGAATGTGTATCTCGGCTCTAGTAATATAATTCTTCCGCGACATAGGACCAATAGGCAAGCTACCTATTCTGACCACAGTGTAAAATTCCCTCAAAGTAACAGTGACCGACTCCCCTGCCCAACATCTTAAGTGCTGTTCATTGTACTATTCACTTTTATCCAGAACTATTGTCCAAGCAGTATCCTGTGAGATACTACTACTCCCGACCTCAGTACATGCTATACTGTATAATTGCCTAGATTCCTGTTTTGTGACGTCTTCCTGTTCCACGTCTAGAATTTGTCAATATACGTGTACGGAGTTGCCCTGAGTTTTTGTGCCCTGTCTCTCTCTTATTTGTCTAAGCTCCGGTCTAGAAAGGGAACCCAGCTGCACACTAGATCAAGGGACGGGAAACCGACCCTTAGACGGCTAGCATAACAATAATAATAATAACAATAATAATAAAAATCTTGCAGCCCATTCCACGACAGCATAAATAGTGAATGTCTAGTACATTAATGTATAAGGACAAATTAATTATAATAATTATTTATATTATTAATAGTTCAAATAAATATATATGCTGATATTTTTCCGTCTACGCCATTTTTTGTCTAAATATAAATGCTACTACACGCACCCCTCCCCACCCTCACCTCTGAGCCATAATGTCGCATGTCAACAGTCACTCGTTCAGTCCCGTTGTGTTCACGTTCGATCGCAGCTTATATATGCTACCTACCTGGGTGTGTACTGTGTAGTGTAATTTCTGTGAGAGCTGTTCGGCGTGACACTGACTCACATTTATCTTTGGATTTTATTCCTTTACATGAGTTTACTGTACGCTGTGACTGAATAAATATGATTCTATGCTTTTGACTTTAGAGTTAGGGAATAACGTGAATTTGGGGAAGTACTGAACAAAATCTACTAGGCTACTTCCGCGTGAAATTGGTGAATCAGTGACACTAATCGTATTCTGTTCTGCATTTCAGGCTGTCAGTTTCAGTTCATAAAATAATGACTGGCAAAGGTTTAAGTGCAGCTGCTAAACGCAATGCCAAAAAACAAAAAGAACAACAGTTTTCCACCGAAATTAAAAAATTAAGAAAAGTTACCTTGTTTTTTGACAAAATCCAAAGTGAGGAAAAAAAAAATTGCTGCACAGCAGTACCTTATCTGCTGATGCTACACCTATAACTGACCAACAAAAGGATGAGGATTTACTTGGTTGTACTACCTTGACTACTGATCCTGATGCTACACCTGACCAACAAAAGGATGACTTACCTGGCTGTTGTACCACGTCTGCTGATCCTGATGCTACACCTTTCCAACAAAAGGGTGAAGACTTACCTGGCTGTACTACCTCGTCTGTTGAACCTTATGTTACGCCTACAAGTTCTACAACTGACCAATTAAAGGTGGAGGACTTGCCTGGCTCAGCTGGATGCAGTACTTCAGGCTCTTCCGCTAAACATTATACAATACAACTGACCAATCAAAGCAAAGTGATAACACGGAATGTCACTGTATTCAGTACACTGAAACTCATCCTGGAAAATGGAGAAGACCAGTATCACAGGAACTTCAAATTTACTGGCCAAAGATTGGGCCAAATGCTCGTCAGCATCATGACTGAGTGTAAAGGCACATTAAGGACGTATGGTTCAAGTAAGCAACTGAAACGCCGTTTCCTTTCTAAGTCTGCATTCTTCAGAACTTTGAGTAATGGCGAATCAGTAAAGAGAGAATGGGTGCCCTTCTCTAAATCACTAAACTCTACTGTTTCACATGTTTGCTTTTTTCTAATGCCTCTACAAGTTCACCATCTGTTCATGGTTTCAGTGACTGGGCACACACCAACAGAGCTCTTGAGGAACGTGAATGTTCAGTGGATCATAGAAGAACAACTCTAGCCTATGTACAACGATCAAAAATCAGTAGCTGTATTGATAGTGGACTCTGTCATCAAACTGTTAATGAGTGGAAATATTGGCACTCATTACTTTTGCGCTTGGTAGAAGTAATAAAGGTTTTGAGTGAGCGTGGATTAGCGTTTAGAGGATCTGATATAATTATAGGTTCGCCCCATAATGGTAGCTTTCTAGGTGTTCTTGAACTAGTAAGCAAGTGTGATCCCTCTCTGGCTGATCACCTTTCACGGTATGAGAATAAAAACAAAGGTAATCCAAGTTATTTGAGCTCCACCATTTGTGCTGAAGTTATTTTGATAATGGGTAAAAAGGTTTTGTCAATTGTTTGCAATCAGAGTGGAAAATACTACTCCTTATACTTAGATTCTACACCTGATACTTCAAGAACTGATGAACATGCAATCACTATTTGGTTTGTTTCTTCGTCTGCTGAAGCAGTGGACCGTTGTTGCTTTACCTTCCTATCAGTAGTCACACAGGAGAATATCTCTGTGATAAGATCCTGGACAAATCGAAAGAACTGGACATAGATATTCAGAACTGACGTTTTGGATAATGCTGCCAACATGTCTGGCAAATATGCAGGTCTCCAAAGAAAAATCAAAGATGTAAATAATCTCATTGATTATTTACCTTGAGCTGCCCATTCACTGAACCTCGTAGGAGTACATAGTTGCTGTTTGGAGGCAGTAAATTTTTTTGGTTTGCTGAATAAACTTTATGCTTTTCGCTCAGGGTCAAAACAATGTTGGGCTTTTTGACAATGGGTTTCACTCCAAATGAAAATAACAGGATTCTCACTTTAAAACACATGTCAAATACGAGATGGTCGTGCCATGCTTAGGTAACAAAAGCACTGTGCCTGACCTACAGAAGCCTGTATGAAAACCTTGAAGACTTTGTGGATAATGATGAGGAACCTAAATTAATGAGGTCAGGGGCAAATGGATTAATTACTGGCCTAGAAAAGCTTGAAACAGGTTTCATGGCAAAAATATGGAACAGAATACTTATTTGGTTCAATAAAGTTAGCCTAATTCTGCAAAAGGAATGTGTTGATTTGCTGACAGCCACATCATTGCTCGATTCTTTAGAAGAGTTCACTGAGCAACTACGTGTCAAATTTGATGAGATTGAAGATGATGCAAAGAACCTTGCCATGCATAAACCAACATTATCAGTATGAAGTAAAACGTCTTAGAAAACGAAAAAGTTATTTTGATGAAAGGTTCATTCATTCATTGCCAGACGCCATGTATCCCAAACGGGGTGGCCAAGGGCTCAGAGTTAATTGTTTTACAGGGAGGGTCACTAATCCTCCACCAACCCCACTTCGAAATTCACAGACTCCTTAGCAGGTAAGATGTTCAGAGTACAAACTTTCACTGTAATTATAGATAAATTACGGATCGACTTGTCTTGCACAAAGTAAAGTAGCTTACAGAGGACTAGCAAATGATTTTGCATTTCCAAAATGCTTCTCGGATCAAAACAAAAAGCATTTGCCAGCTAGAGTACTCCATTTCACATCAAAATACAGAGATGACTTTGATGCTGACTGTGCTGATGAATTTGAACATTGCTATGATTTCATGGTCAGCCTGAAAGAGAAGTTGGATTCACTGCTGTCAGTACTGAAGTTCATAAAAATCAGAATTTGGAAGCAACTTTTCCAAATGTCAACATAGCTTTGAGAATATTTTTGTCATTGCATGTCACAGTGTGTGAAGCAGAACGCAGCTTCTCAAACATGAAATTGATGAAAAGTGAAAAGTATGCCACAATGGGCCAAGGTAAGTTGAAGTGCCTTGCCATCATGTCCATTGAAAGTGATCTAACACGTGTAATTGAAGACGTAGTTTCCCAGTTTGCTGCTATGAAAGCACAAAGGACTAACTTTTAGTTACATAGACTTGCATCTGTAAAGTACTTCATCTAGTAAGTTTGATTACTACAGTCTTGTTTTTGTCAGAACTTAGTTTATTGAAAGGCATTTTTTTTTTTATAAGCAGTCAAATTACAACTGCTGCTAATTAATGTATGCACCTTGAATATCACAGAGAACACTTCATATTGCCTTATAGTTTATGATTCTGTGAACTGAATTCACATATGTATAACTACCTTTTCCCTTAGAAAAGTAGGGGGATTGAGTAAAGGGGGGGTGGGCCCTCTGGATGAGGTGGCCGGGGGCCTAAATTGTCTTGATGTGGCCCTGGGTGTTGCACTCTCTAAGAGCTTTATCTTGTTCTTGTTGCCAACAGGCGAATTTAATTAGCTTAGGAGAGACATTTGGAAATGGATATGTTAGATACAGCTTTTGTTTACACCAGAGGTTCCAAACTCTTGCTGGCTATTCCCCATATTTGGCGGAAAATCTTTGAAGATCCTCGCTCCTCCACTCAAACACCCAAAGGATGTGGATCACTATATTCACGGTACGTTTTTAACATGTAACGGCAGGACTTCTAGTGGTGTTGTGATTTTTTTTTTTTTTTTCAAAGTTTGGGGAATATTTCTGAGATTTTGTACGTTTATGTGGCTCGATAATTATCACAGACCATAATTGTAACATTATTCATAAAAAACACAAATTAAATTTTTTTAAAAATTTGCAGTGAAATATATCATTTCTATAACCAACAACCTAAAAGGCTACTTTACCCATTTGGGTCTTATCTCTTTATTTACCCTACCTGAAATGTCCAAATTTTCCCCCAGGGGAGATTTCCCCTCCATCTGGGGACCCTTGACTTACATCATCATGTCAAGATATCTGCCCAAAACTAAACACATTTTCTGGTGGCAACAAGAATGAAAACAGTAAAATGCATCTCAATACCAAGGAGTTAAAAAATACTAAAAAGTAAATAAGATAGGAAGCCTGCCAATTTTTCCCTCTTCAAAGTAAATAAATAAATGAATAAATAAATTATATATATATATTATATATATATATATATATATATATATATATATATATATATATATATATATATATATGGAAGGAATGAGAGCCTTTTTGATCGGTGATATGAATGGTAAAGTAGGGAATGTGAAGGTGGATGGAATAGTCGGTGAGTGGGTGTGCCTGCTGAGATAGATGAGAATGGCAGTGCGTTAGTGGACATTTGTGCTGGGAGGGGTTGGTGATAGCCAATACCCTCTTCAGGCATAAAATGATCCACAGGTATGCATGGCGAGTGATGAGAATGGTGGGTGGTGAACTGAATGAAAGGAAGGCAATGATTGATTATGTGTGTGTGGATGAAAGGATGCGAAGATGTGTAATGGATGCAAGAGCTTATAGAGGTTGGGGGAGTGGACTTTCTGACCACTACTTGGTGGTGGCCAGAATCAAGATCCAAATAAGATGGAGTAATAGAAGAAGGGAAGGACGGGAAGAAGGAGTATTTGCAAGGAGAGTGGAAAGGTTACAAGAGGATGAGAAAAAGGCAGAATATAAGAGAGAAGTGGAAGAACGATTGGGCAAATATGAATTGGAGCAGATGGGGGATGTGGAAGGTGTGTGCAGGATATTCACAGAAGAAATATGTGCAGCATGTGATGTGGTGTTTGGGATGAAAAGAAGACAGAGGGAGGTGCAAGGAACAGCATGGTGGAATGAAGAGGTGAGACAGGCTGTGGCACAAAAGAAGAAAGCATACAATGAATGGATGAGAAATAGGGGCGTGGAAGAAGTTGAGTGGCGGAAGAGAGAGTTATATGTAGAAAGAAAGAGAGAGGTAAAAAGATTAGTAAGAGAGAGTAAGAAGAGAGTGGATGAGGAATTTGGAAGGAATTTGAGTGTAAAGTGGAGAGACTGTAAGAAAATGTTCTGGAAAGAGGTGAAGAGAGTAAGCCAGGGTGGAAGTGACGTTAGCAGGGGAGTGAAAGATAAAAATGGTAGATTACTAGTGGAGAAGAGAGAAAAAGTGAGCAGATGGCGGTAGCTCAGTTGGTAGAGAGTTGGCCTACAGTCCTAACGGACCCGGGTTCAAATCCCACTGGGGGCAGGGAACAGTTTAAGGATTTGAATTCAGGAAAATCAGACTTTACTCATACCTCCGCTAATATACCTCCGCTAATACCAATACACCAGTACTATAAGAGACATCCCTAGCATGTATTCAGTATGGACGGTGGGTGTTAGCGCCGAAGTGGTGACATGTAGAGGTGTACGGTACGTAGAAGGACTGCTGGGCCTTGAAAGCAGGCTGTGAAGCCTATGCCCAGAGTCGGTCACATAAAAAAAAAAAAAAAAAAAAGATGGAGAGAACACTTTAAGGAATTGTTGGACATAGAGGATGGAAGTGATGCGAGTATAAGTGGCTGGGGAATGGCTGGGAGAAGGAGGGAGGTGAGAAGACAGGAAGAAATCAGTAGGATAGAAGTTGTGGAAGCAATGAAGGAAGTTAAATCTGGGAAAGCCCCAGGAATTGATGGAGTGTGTGGTGAAATGTTGAAGCATGGGGGAGAGATAATAGTAGAATGGATGTGGAAGATGTGCAGATTGGCCTGGGAGGAAGGTAGAGTCCCGGAGGATTGGAAGTCAGGTATAATTATTCCCTTGTACAAAGGAAAAGGGGAAAAAGAAGTGTGTGGTAATCATAGGGGCATTTGTCTTCTTAGTATAATAGGAAAAGTGTATGGTAGGATACTTGGACAGAGTTAGGGAAATAACAGAGGAATTAGTTGGAGAAGAACAGGGAGGCTTTAGGAAGAGAAGAGGTTGTGTAAATCAAATATTCATTCTTAGATCTTTAGTGGAAAAGTTTCTAGAGAAGGGAAAGAAGTTGTATGAGGCTTTCATGGATTTGGAGAAAGCATATGACAGGGTGGATAGACAAGGATTGTGGAAAGTATTAAGAATATATGGAGTAGATGAGAAGTTGTTGAATGCTGTGAAGAGTATATATGATGGTGCTAAGGCTGCAGAGCGTGTGGATGGTGAACTGAGTGAATTTTTCTCTTTGAAGGTTGGGTTGAAATAGGGATGTGTCATGTTTCTATGGTTGTTCAATCTCTACATGGATGAGGTAATAAAAGAGGTACAAGGTAGGGTAGTGGATGCTGGAGTGGCCCTGGTGAGAGAGGGTAGTGTTTGGAAATTCCCTGTACTGTTGTTTGCAGATGATACTGTGCTGTTGAGTGAAAGACGAAGGGGAGCTGCAAGGCTTGGTGGATGAGTTTGGGAGAGTGTGTAAGAAACGGAATCTAAAGGTGAATGTAGGGAAGAGTAAAGTGATTGTCTTTGAGAGAGGTGAAGTCAATGAATGTACAGCGAGACTGGATGGTGAGGAATTGGAAAATGTGAGTACGTTTAAGTACTTGGGTAGTGTGATGATTAAGGATGGAGGTTTGGAGGGTGAAGTGCTTGAAAGGGTACAGCAGGGAAGAAAGGTTGCTGGTTCCTTGAAAGCAGTGATAAGAACAGAGAAGTGAGCATGGAAGTGAAAAAGTTACTACATGACAGTATTGTGATACCATCTCTAACGTATGGAAGTGAAGCTTGGAAGTTGTTGGAAGGGCACAAGTCGAAAAGTGAGAGCAATGGAAATGAGTTTTTTAAGAGGAGCCTGTGGAGTCACATGGAGAGACAGGTTGACAAATGAGGATATAAAGGAGCGTTGTGGTGTGGATGTGGATGTCATAGGAAGCTTTAGGAGGAATACACTGAGGTGGTTTGGCCATGTGGAGAGGATGAAGGGTGAAAGACTGACGAAGAGAGTGTACGTGAGTGAGGTGGAGGGGGGTAGAGGAAGGGGGAGGCCGAGGATGAGATGAAGGAATGGGGTGGAGAGGTATATGAGAGAGGGGGGTGTGAGTTGGAAGCAGGGCAGTGAAATGGCGGGGGACAGGGTGAAGTGGAGGTGATTTGTTTTCTGCCACCCCGAACGAGATTTAGGCGTCTGGCAATACATATGTATATATATAGATAGATAGATATAGATATAGATAGATAGATAAATAGATTATTTAAAAAATAAAAAGGAAATAGAAAGCCAAAGTAAGACGTGGTTCCATGTGATCGTGATTCTGATGGCTGTCTGTGTGATTCAGAGTGGTGGTTATAGATGTGGTTTGGTGTGGTGGTTATAGATGTGGTTTGGTGTGGTGGTTATAGATGTGGTTTGGTGTGGTGGTTATAGATGTGGTTTGGTGTGGTGGTTATGGATGTGGTTTGGTGTGGTGGTTATAGATGTGATTGAGTGTGGTGGTTATAGATGTGGTTGAGTGTGGTGGTTATAGATGTGGTTGAGTGTGGTGGTTATAGATGTGGCTTGGTGTTGTGGTTGTGGTCTGGTGTGGTGGTTATAGATGTGGTTGAGTGTGGTGGTTATAGATGTGGTTTGGTGTGGTGGTAATAAATGTGGTTGAGTATGGTGGTTAAAGATGTGTTTGTGTGTGGCAGTTGTGGTTGAGTGTGGTGGTTATTGATGTGGTTGAATGTGGTGGTTATAGATGTGGTTGAGTGTGGTGGTTATAGATGTTGTTGAGTGTGGTGGTTATAGATGTGGTTGAGTGTGGTGGTAATAAATGTGGTTGAGTATGGTGGTTAAAGATGTGGTTGAGTGTGGCAGTTATAGTTGTGGTTAAGTGTGGTGGTTATAGATGTGGTTGAGTGTGGTGGTTATAAATGTGGTTGAGTGTGGTGGTTATAGATGTGGTTGGGTGTGGTGGTTATAGATGTGGTTGATGTGGTGGTTATAGATGTGGTTGAGTGTGGTGGTTATAGATGTGGTGAGTGTGGTGGTTATATGTGGTTGAGTGTGGTGGTTATAGATGTGGTTGAGTGTGGTGGTTATAGATGTGGTTGAGTGTGGTGGTTATAGATGTGGTTGAGTGTGGTGGTTATAGATGTGGTTGAGTGTGGTGGTTATAGATGTGGTTGAGTGTGGTGGTTATAGACGTAGATGGTGGTGATGGTTATTAATGTGGTGCAGTGTGGTGAACTGAGGTGGTGATAGGTTTGGTTCAAAGTGGTGAAGGTTAGAAACACAATGACCACTGGAAGACAACTGTGGTGGTGGTGGTATAACACGCACATCAAGTTGATGGTGCTGGGTGTGGTTCATTGTGATAGAATTTGGTGGTGATGAGGGTGGGGCTGTTACGGTGGTAGGTGAGAACTGATGAACTCCGATTGTGGTGGTGGGGAATAGTTCAAGATGGTGAGATATGGTTTAGTCTGCTGGTGATACAAGTGATTCAATATGGTGGACTGTGCTTATGATAGGTGCAGTAGTATCGTGGTAATAGATGTGGTACAGTTTCGTGGTGATATCAGAGGTACAGTGTTGTGGAGATAGATGTGGCTTAGTGTGATAATTTTGGTGTAGATATACATGGTCCAGTGTCTTTGTGTTAAGTGTGGCTCAATGTGGTTAGGTGCCTGTGGTGGTGATAGTTGTGGGTTGTGGTGGTAGTGGTGGTGATTCAAGATGAAGGGTGGTGTGGTGGTTGTGGTGGCGTGGCGTAACCTAGAAAAAATATATTACATTCTCGGAATGAACTGGGTAATTGTGTACCCTTGCTGTTATTGTGTTGCTGGTGTGTTACAAGGGTGGGAAGTGCAGTGAGCCACTTCACTATTAAGGTCAGCACTGGTATGGCTCTGCGTGACAGCTGTAAATATTCATGTGCTTAATTTTGTGCAGTCCCTTTGTTGCAACACCTCATGTGTTGTGTCTCGTGGCAGAGGAAAATTAAGCTCTTATGTTCATGGCAGAAGAGGCTCTGTACTTATTTATTTTGCATTCTTTTGCACGTACTTTATGTCTTTCAGATATTAACCGAAATAAAGTGCAACAATAGTAACATGCTAGTAACCATTAACTTGCCACTTGCAAAAATATGTTGGTCAGTAAGAGGTGCTACAAAGCCTCTTAACCCCACGAGGATGTGGCCATTAGTGGTACACCAGTCACAGAAAAGTAACGCGCCATTTAAAGTATTTAGGATTTTGAAACGTATCTAAACACTGTGATGTATGTGCCGCCTCGTGACTGTAGCGCAGATATTATTCTCGGTGTATATTAGAACCTAAAAATACATAAACTGGCACAATAAATGATGTTATATAGTCTGTCGTACCAGCGCAGTAAGAGCAATCTGTGTCTAAAGGATTTGCATATTCCCATAACCATAGAACAACGATGACTTTTTTTTTTTTTTAGAACCATACTTTTTTTTTTTTTTTTTTTTTAGCTACCGGTAGCCTACTTACCTCCGCCAACGGAGTTGGATGAGATTATGTATTTGCCCTTTTATTGCTTGCCGGAATCTGTCGATTCGACAAGCATGTTGGTCAGTTCTGTATGTTTGTCTGTGTCTGTCTGTTTGCTTGTTGTCTGCTCTCTACAAATTACAATTTTGCGCCGTTCTGAAAAAAAAAAACAAAAAAAAAAAACAAGGTAGATATCTGTAAACCCTAGAAGCCTACTGTTTTTCATCAAAATCGGTGAATGGCCCTGGTTTGGGTAGGGGGTTGAAACCCCTCAATGGATAGCCGTGGGTCCGGAAATCGTCAGCACCCAGTGGCTGGACCAGGCACCATTTTTTCAAATTTCGAAAATCGATTTTTTTTCGTACCAAATTGAGAAACTTCTGGCACACCTGGCAATGCAATTTTTAGCTTCCCAAACCCATCCTGTGTTTCGCAATGAAGAGCGAAAAATTTTGCCAAATTATTGTCTACACGCCAGTGAAAACTAAGCAGACACAATCGAATCCATCAGGCAAGAGCTTTAGTGCCCACATGCCAGTGAAAACTAAGCAGACATAATCGAATCCATCCGGCAAGCACTTTGCTTATGGCAGTTTTATCTGTTCGTTTGGTTGTCCACAAGATATAAAGTTTTTGGTGAATTTCAATGAAACTTTGTGGATTTATGAGTCATAGGCCAAGAAAGAGTTTACTGTATAAAATTTTGGTGGTGATGTGAGTTCGAGTCCCGTGTCAAGACTGTTTTTTGTTGGTTTATCCACAACATATCTCAAAAGGTATCGATGGATTTCAATGAAATTTTGCGGATATGTGTGTCACGAGTCGGCACGATTTTGTATTTGAATAAACTCGTGATATCAACTTCGGTGGGAAACCGCGAACTCTAGTGGAATCCCAGTATTTATCACTCAGTCAACCGCCACATATTCACCCGGTCGGGAGTGTTTTCAGAACAATTTTTCACTGTGTCATAAGTGATCGTCTTTGTGTGAGACATTAGCACTTCTGCTGAGCGATTTATTATGAGCTTGTTTCGCTCATTCTAGCCGTTAGCAATGCGGCTCGACACTCGCCTCTTTCTCACGATTTGAAGGCAGCCAAGATTTGTGCGCCGTGGAAGCAGGTAGCGTGTGTGGCAGTATCCTTCCTCAGCAAAGACTCCCAGTTCCCGCCGCCGCCGTTGAATTCCAGAGACTCAGCGTGTGCAGTGTCCTTCCTCAGTAACGACACACAGTCATTCGCTTTGTCCACTTTTCTGACCAGTATTTCTTTTCGTTTTTTCCTAGGTTTAAGAGTTAGCTTTAGAGTGGGCGAGTGAGTGTGATCTCCTTATTTTGAATTCATTTTGAAATGTAACGTAAATTTATATTATTGTAATCAATAAATTTAACAGTTCTTTTTCTTGAGCTTAATGTAATGTAAACTCGCGTTTTATTTTTCATATTAACCTTATTTCACTTATAGCTCCTAGTTTGCATAAACACTTTGCTATTCATAACTGGTACTTAGGCCAGTCCTTTTGTATTAAGCATAAAATCCGTTGTGCAACCAGGAGTTAATGCATCAGCAAGAATCTGTTATCATCAATAGCATTAGTTATTGATTGTCAGGGATGGAGTCACTTTCTCCAGAGGCCAACAGTACTAATAAACAGCATTTGTGAGTAATTAGTGTCTGCTGTGTACTGTTGAGAAAGTTTATAAATTCTCGTCCTTAGTGAATCGGCGAAGTAAGCCGGCATAAAGTAATCATTGCTTGATTTTCACAAGACAATTCTTTGTCCCTGCTCTTGAGTATTATCGAATATTTTCTTTAATACTGTATACTCTTCAAAAACCGAGTGACAATGTGAGTCATGGGCCAAGGAAGATTTTGTTAAATTTTGGTGCTGATTTGAGTTGTCTGGTATAAGCGTTGCCGGAGGTATACGCTGTGTGAACTGTCTTATACTTTGCATATCACATTTTAACCTCTGGAATCAGATAGTATATTCTACTAGTGATTTTTTGCTACTTAAAGGCGACTCTTTAGCTTAGGAGAAAACCATGGTAGTGAAGGGGATAACTGAAGGATGTATCGAACCTCAACCAGTTCGAAAAACCTTCTTTAAGCAGAATAAAATCGTGTGACCGTGGCGGGCATGAAACGAAAATTACGTCCTCGGGCTAAAGGGGAAATCTATCTGTCTATAGCCAGACGCATTCATCCCATAAGGGGTGACCTCAAACAAATCTTTTCCATGTCGCCCTGAACCCTGCCATTGCGCTGCCCTCCCCGCAACTCACATACCCCTTCCTCATATAGCTCTCCACTCCATCCCTTCATCTCATCCTCTGTCCTCCCCTCCCTCTTTTTTTTCTCCGCCTCGCTCACATACACTGTCGTCGTTAGTCTTTCACTCTCCATCCTCTCCACATGGCAAAACCATCACAATGTAATTCTCCTGAAGCTTTCTGTCACACCCACATCTACACCACAACTGTCCTGCACTTCCTTATTTGTCAGTTTGTCTCTCCATGTGACTCCACATGCTCCTCTTATTTAACTCATTTCCACTGCTCTCACTCTTAACTTGGGTCAGGAAGTTTCCAAACACTGCCCTCTCTCATTTTGGCCACTCCCACATTCACTGCCCTACCTTGTATCTCTTTTATAACCCCATCCATATACATATTGAACAACCATGGAGACATGGCACATCCCTGTCTAAGTCCAACATTCAGGTAGAAAAATTCACTCAGTTCACTATCCACACACACTGCAGCCTTAGAACCCTCATACATACTCTTCACAGCATTCAACATCTTCCCACTTATTTCATAGTTACATCCTTAATATTTTCCACATTCCTTGTCTATCTGCTGTCATATGCTTTCTCCAAACCCATGAACGCTACATACAACTTCTTTCCCCGTCACTAGGAACTTTTCCACTAAAGACCTAAGGATGAATAACAAGCTCTTCCCTTCCTAAAACCTCCCTATTCTTCTCCAACTAATTCCTTTGTTATTTCCCTAACTCTGTCAATAAGTATCCTACTATAAATTTTTCCTGTTAAACTATAAAGACATATGTCCCTATGATTACCACACACTTCTTTCCCTTCTTTTTCTTTGTATAGGGGAATAATTTTACCTAACTTCCAATCCTCCGGGACTCTACCTTCCTCCCAGGCCAATTTTCACATCTTCCATATCCATTCAGCTACTATTTCACCGCCATACTTCAGCATTTCACCACACACTCCATTCACTCTTGGAGTTTTCCCCATTTTGACTTTCTTCATTGCTTCCACTACTTCCATCCTACTGATCTCTTCCTCCCTTCTCATCTCCCTCATTCTCCCAGCCTTTCCCCAGTCACTTATATTCGCTCTACTTTCATTCTCTGTGTTTAACTGATCCTCAAAGTATTCTCTCCATCAGTTCACTTTTTCTCCCTTCCCCACTAGCAATCTGCCATTTTTATCTTTCACTCCCCAACTACCTTCTTTATCAAACTCTCTTTACCTCCTTCCAGAACATTTCCCTTCATTTTACACTCAAATTCCTTCCAAACTCTCTCGTCTTCTCTACATATAACTCTTAACTCCGCCTCTCAACTTCCTCCATGCCTCACTCACTATGTGCTTTCCTTTTTTGCGCCACAGCTTGGCATACCTCTTCATCCCACCATGCTGTTATTTGCACCCTCATTCGTCTTCCCTTCACTCCACACACCATCTTATGCTGCACAGACATCGACTGTGTATGCCTTGCACACACCTTCAACCTCCCTCATCCGCTCCAGTTATTATCCAGTTGCTCCTCCACTTCTCTCTTATATTCTGCATTTTTCATCCCTTTGCAACATTTCTACCTTCTTTATATAGATTGCTTCCTCCTGCCCTTCTCTCCTACTATTTATCCATCGCATTTGTACTGTATCTTGATTTTCATCATCACCAAATGATGGTCAGAAAGTCCACTTCCCCAACCTCTGTATGCTCTCGGATCCAGCTCATATCATATTTTCTCGTCCACAGACTCATAATCAGTCATTGCCTTTCGTTCATTCAGTTCACTACCCACCCATCTCATCACTCGCCACGTATACCTGCTGTTTACTTTGTGCCTAAAGAAGGTATTGGCTATCACCAACCCCCTCCCAGCACAAATGTCCATTAGAGCACTACCATTCTCATCCACTTCTGCAGGCACACCCCACTCACCAACTAATCATCCACCTTCACATTCACCACTTTTCCACTCATTCTTTCCTTAGAATGTCAACATATCCGTATCAATAGCGTATCTGGGGATAATAACCACATAACTATGAATCGTAGTTGTATATATTTACTCTTGGTGTCTCTGGACGATTTTATTCAGCATTCAGAATAAGGAAAATGCGGGGCATCATTAGGATAATTTTCAGAAGCCAGACTTTAATTGCCTTAGTGAAGCCCCATGTGAGGGACATGAAGCTCCCCCTTCACGCCAGTAGATATTAGCAACTTCAGTGAAGTCCCATATTAGGGCACTGAAGCTCCCTCATCCGTCAAACAGCCTTCTGTTGTACTTTTTGGAACTACTGTATTGGGATTATGTATAGCCTTGTTTTAACCCCTTCACTACCCAGCTGAATTTAATCGTCAGGTATCAGCTAGAATGAAAGATAAATGAATTATTTGGCTGACGCAACAGGCATCTGTCACGTCTGCACGTGACACGTTCCTGCCTCTCCTACTCACATTTTTTTCCATATTACCAAACTGTAAAGAGAACTCCTTCTTTAAATTACAGACTGCTAATTGGTTCGTGTTTCAAAACAGGAAGGAAATTTGACGCATCTGAGGGGGAATGAAAACATGCATTGCTACTTCTGTCTAATGTTTGACTGTGGTATATAATTTTTGGTATGTGGTATTACGGTCATGTGATGATGTTCATGCCCAGTAATATGTGATTGTGTTTAGGACAATGTATTGGTATTTATACCCATGTAGTGATACTTATGGCCTTGTAGCAGGGTTTACGAGCATATGATGGTGTTTATGGTTATCAACATGTGATACAGCTTATAACCATGACAGTGTGGTGGTGTTCATGACTGTTTGATGATGTTTATCCCTGTGACCATATGCATGCTGGTGTTTATGAACATGTGGAGGTATTTGCGGCCTTGTTATGGTGTTAATGACCAAGTGGTGGTGTTTATAACCATGACAGTGTGGCGGTGTATATAACCACGTGTTGGTATTATGACCATGAGACAGAGTTTAAGACCAAATGGTGGTGGCTATGACCATGACCAATTGGTTATGTTTATGACCATGTGGTGGTGGCTAATTAACCATGACCACGTGGTGGTGGCTAATTAACCATGACCACGTGGTGGTGCCTATGACTTTGGTGGTGGCTATGACCATCACCAAGTGATTGTGTTTATGACCATGTAGTAGTGGTTAAAACCATGAACAAGTGGTTATGGTTATAATTATAACTATTACCAAGTGGTGGTGATTATGACTATGTAGTGGTGGTTATGACCATGTGGTGGTGGTTGTGACCATGAGGTTGTGGTTTTGACCATAGAGAGGTGCTTACGACCAGTTATGATATTACCATACGATGGTGTTTCTGTTCATAAGCATGTGGTGGTATTTACAGTATGAACATATGGAGGTGATCATGACCATAACTACGCCGTGGTGTTGTTTACAACTGTGTGGCGTTTATAACCATCAGTACAGGATGGTGTTGATGACAATGTGGTTGAGTTAATGATCTGTAAAGTAGCGATTTTTACGAGGTTCGTATCCATATACTGGATAAGTCTGAGGCGGCATCATCCACGTTGGTCGCTGTCAACACTAAATACAGAAACGAACAAAACTTTGAGAACATCAGTGCAGTGTCCTGTATGGCACACGGCCTCGCATTATTGAACACCAGCACAATTTGTGTAAAAGATTATCACTAAATGGCCTGTGTACTGGCGTGTAGCTTATATAGCTTGTATTTATGATATGAAAAGTATTAGTGCATGTTTTTTACCTCTCCTACTTCATTCAGGAAGAATATTTATGGGATAACAGGGAGGTGGGGGTACGGAGATGTATGGCCGAGACAGAGGGAGCGACTCGAAAAGGGTTAAGAATCACTTTCATAATGGACTCTGTGACGGACTAATATAGAGCTGGTAACCAAGTTATATTTTTCGCTCTCTTCTGTGTTTTCCTGAACAAATCTGCAAGGAGTTTTTTTCATATTCATCATCCCATTATCATCACCAACTTCATCACCGTCGTCATTACCAGTATCATCATCATCATCATCATCACCAGCATCACAATTATCATCATCAGCAGCAGCATCTTCATCATCATCATCGCTAATATCATCGCCATCATCGCCACCACCATCATCACTGTCACCAACATAATCATCAACACTAACATCATCTTCATCATTATCATCACCAATATCATCGCCATCACTGCCACCACCACCACCACCATCATCACATCACCACCTTTATCACCACTGTTATCAACGCCAGCATCATCGCCAACATCATTATCTTCATCAGCATCATGACTACCAACCGTAACCATCATCACCACCATCATCACTACCACCATCACCTGTATCATCTTCGTCATCATCATCATCATCTTCAGCATCATCATTATCACCTTCGCCATCACTATCATTACCATCATCCTTATCACTATCACATCATCATCACGCTCCCAACTCGTAAATAGGCTGGGAAGGATGCAGAAAAAAGAGCAAGAAACATTTTTTTTTTTTTTTTCACTTTTCATGTCATTGCATCCATTTTATTACACTCACGCTCGTGGTGTGTGTGTGTGTGTGTGTGTGTGTGTGTGTGTGTGTGTGTGTGTGTGTGTGTGTAGCCAGATTTAGCCAAACTTAGTAGGAAGTTGAGAAACAGCCAGTGAGTAAACCTATTTTTCGAACAGTGGATCAAAGGTCAAGATCAAAAGGAGAGGTCAAACTTTCATCCACCATATCAACTTATGCAGTTTTATCCAATTTAATCAAAACTTAGGGAAAGGGTTGAGGGTATGGCAAGAGTGAAGTGATTCTGTTCTGAGGAAAACAAATAAAAAATCAAGGTCATTGGCAAGGTCAGAGTTTGACCCGTGTGTGTGCTTTCTAACAAAATAAATAAAAAAAATTTCATTCGATTTTAACAAAACTTGTAGGAAGGACTGAGAGATACTGAAGGAGTAAATCTCTTGTTTTTGAGAACAACAGATTGAAGGTCAAGGCCACAAGCAAGGTCAACTTAAACTTTAGAGCAAATTTTCTGAGAAGATTGCAAATAAGGCAAGAATGAAGGGATTCGATTTGGGGAACAATTATTGAAAAATCAAGGTCACAGGGATATGTCAAAGCCCAAGGTAACGAGGCAAAGTCAGCTCAGACAATTTTGATCAGATGAGCCAAACTTGATGGAAGGGTTGAGGGTCAGCTAAGAACGAAAGGATTCACTTTTGCAAACCATAAGTCCAGGGACTTGAACAATACATGTGTCTGTGTGTGAACAAAATAACTAAAACAATTTTTATATGATTCAGATAAAATTTGGTGGATGAGTTGAGGATGAGCTCAGTGGATGACCTATTATTTTCTAGAATAATAGGTCAAAGGCCAAGGTCACATGGCAAGGTAAACTTTAATAACTTTTATTCGATGTGGACTAAACTTCGTGGATGGGTTCAGGTTAATACATCGTTAAAGATAGTCGATTTCTAGAACAATCACTCAAAGGTCAGGACCACATGGAAAGGTAAAAAATCAAGGTCACTCGGCAGAGTCAATTCATATAGATTTTTTTCAGATTTTAACCAGGCTGAAGGAAACATTAAGGGTTAGGCAAGAATGAAGTATTTAAATTTTGAAAGTAGTCTGTCAGAGGCCAAGGTCACAGGGTAAAGTCTTTTTCGACTCTAAGACTAGTGTGCGGGCATGAATGTTGCACTCTCTGAATGCTCCTTCTTTCCTGTGTGTGTGTGTTCCTGGGGAGCCCACCATCCACTCACTATACTGAGTAACATTGCAGTTGATTTCCTGTTGGGTAGTAACCATATAACTAAACAGACTCCTGATGGTCTAGTCACTAGTGGATTAAGGTCCTCCAGCCGGATGTGGTCTAATACTGCTTACATCTGAGGAATGGTTGGGGCTTATTGCTCACATAATGCCACTGAGGGAAGGCGATATGTAACCCTCGATTCTAACGCCAGGATGAGTAGCCTAGCCCCGGGCCCCTACTTTACACTCCTGATAGGGCAAAAAACGGATTGGGTGATATATAGAAGAGACTGATTTGTAAACTTACATGATATCAATTTTGTTCATTTTGTTTATTACGTCATAGTATTTTTATTTCCATTTTTTTTTTTTTTTTTTCATGTTTTATTAGTTGGAATTAGTTGGAGAAGAACAGGGAGGCTTTAGGAAGGGAAGAGGTTGTGTAGATCAGATATTCATTCTTAGAACTTTAGTGGAAAAGTTTCTAGAGAAGGGAAAGAAGTTGTATGCGACTTTCATGGATTTGGAGAAAGCATATCACAGGGTGGATAGACAAGGATTGTGGAAAGTATTAAGAATATATGGAGTAGATCGAAAGTTGTTGAATGCTGTGAAGAGTATGTATGATGGTGCTAAGGCTGCAGTGCGTGTGGATGGTGAACTAAATGAATTTTTCTTTGAAAGTTGGTTTGAAACAGGGATGTGTCATGTCTCCATGGTTGTTCAATCTGTACATGGATGGGGTAATAAAAGAGGTACAAGGTAGGGTAGTAGATACTGGAGTGGCCCTGGTGAGAGAGGATAGTGTTTGGAAACTCCCTGTACTGTTGTTTGCAGATGATACTGTGTTGTTGAGTGAAGACGAAAGGGAGCTGCAAGGCTTGGTGGATGAGTTTGGGAGAGTGTGTAAGAAACGGAATCTAAAGGTGAATGTAGGGAAGAGTAAAGTGATGGTCTTTAAGAGAGGTGAAGTCAGTGAATGTACAGCGAGGTTGGATGGTGAGGAATTGGAAAATGTGAGTACATTTAAGTACTTGGGTAGTGTGATGAGTAAGGATGGAGGTTTGGAGGGTGAAGTGCTTGAAAGGGTACAGCAGGGAAGAAAGATTGCTGGTTTTTTAAAGCAGTGATAAGAAACAGGGAAATGAGCATGGAAGTCAAAAATTACTACATGACAGTATTGTGATACCAACTCTACCGTATGGAAGTGAAGCTTGGACATTGTTGGAAGGACACAAGTCAAGAGTGAGAGCAGTGGAAATGAGTTATTTAAGAGGAACCTGTGGAGTCACATGGAGAGACAGGCTGACGAATGAGGATATAAAAGAGCGTTGTGGTGCGGATGTGGATGTGATAGGAGGTGTTATGAGGAACACACTGAGGTGGTTTGGCCATGTGGAGAGGATGGAGGGTGAAAGACTGACGAAGAGAGTGTATGTGAGTGAGGTGGAGGGGGGAAGAGGGAGGGGGAGGCCGAGGATGAGATGGAGGGATGGGGTGGAGAGGTATATGAGAGAGGGGGGTGTGAGTTGGGAGCAGGGCAGTGAAATGGCGGGGGACAGGACGACGTGGAGGCGATTTGTTTGTGGCCACCCCAAACGGGATTGAGGCGTCTGGCAATAGATAGATAGATAGATTATTATTCATTTGAGACTCCCAGTGTGATATTCTGGTGAATGGAAGGAGACGAAGTGACGAGATATTAAGTACCTGGGGACCGTCATAAAAAAAAAGAGAGGTAAATGTGCAAAGGTAGTGGAAAATAGAATGACACAGGTATGGAAAATACGAGTAGCTGGAGATGTGAAAGCCTTGATGCAAAACAGGGGTCTGAGCGTGGCACCTAAAGAGTAGTGCATGAAGGAATATTGTTTGCTCCATTAGCATATCAGTGTGAGACTCTGGTGTGGCATCAAGAAAGTCAAGAGTACCAGCGAAGGAGAGTGATTCATGAGAGACGTGTGTGGATTATAGAGACTGGATATGATATGAAATACTATGATTCGTGAAAGATATGTAGTAAGGAAGTTCCTGGAAAACAGAACTGATGAGAGTGGGCTTAGATGGTTGAGTTATGTGAGGAGAATTGGTACCATATAAACAGTGTGGTGAAAAGGGTAGGCAAAGATAACAGTGGATAGATATGGTAAAAGAATGTGTGAGAAAGAGAGGCATGGAGGTTTGGGAGGCTAAAGAATTGACAAGGCATCTAGCTGATTGGATGAGTCGCATACGGAGGAGCGCATGAAGAGGGTTTGGCTTCCGTTTTTTGACTTGACTGTCGTCGGATTGACACTGTGTAATAGGTATTCATGACTCTACGTGCAGAAAGGTGTGCCAGTGAGGTCAAGCAAGGGTTCCTGGGTTTGAATGGCGACTGAATAATTGTGTGACCCATATCACTGGGCAGGCTGTTGATTAGTTCCCCCACGACCACGTTACTTAATTTCCTTGCTTCCTGGACCGTACCTCACCCCACCAGTAGATGATGATGATGATGATGATGATGATGATGACGATGATTTCACATTATAATTTTATGATGACATTGATGGTGGTGGTGGTAGTGGTGGTGGTGATGATGCTGATAGTAATGACAGTAATCATAGTAATGAATTTTCACAATACAAGTATCCGTATCAGAGAGAGAGAGAGAGAGAGAGAGAGAGAGAGAGAGAGAGAGAGAGAGAGAGAATATCCCCTTTCCTAGGAAGTGGTTATCTCACAGAAAGTGGCCTAAATTCTTTGTTATTAGCTAATTTAGATTTGTCGCAGGCACTTTATATTTACCTTCGTCTCTAAAATACCACCTCTAGAAAGTTCTCCAAGTGTTTCTCTAAAATAGTTTTCTACCTTCATTTATGTAGGTTTGGTCTTTTGGCAGTGTGTAAAATATTGTTAATCATTATTATTATTATTATTATTATTATTATTACTACTACTACTACTACTACTACTACAAAAACAGCCACGACGACGACGACCACCACTACTAATAATAAAACTATGACTACAACCACTACAACTGTTATAATTACAATGTTTACAACAGCAACTATAACTACATCTATTACAACGACAACTACCACAGTTACAAGCGCTAGAATCAGTACTAGACCTATTACTCCAACTACATCTATTAAAATCACCACTAAACCTATCACTACAACTACAGCTACTGCATCCGTCTAGCAACAAACTCTCATCCCTTTTCTGTCCACCTCTCTAATGCAAGAGTTATCCACTACTCCCAGTCCTTCATGTATGCAACAGGTCAGCTCTGGAACTGCCTCCCTCTGTCTGTTTTTCCTATTGCCTACGATCTCCAGTCCTTTAAACGCAGTTTGTACAGACATATCGATATGAATGGATCTTGAATTTGGCTCTCTGTTATCTTGTTTTGCTTTTCCTTGGAGGGAGCAATTTGCAGGCCCCTGGCCTTTGGTTCCTTCTTCTTTGCATTAGGGAAAAAGAAACTACAACTCTACAACTACTGATACTGCGACAACCACAGCTACAGCTACAACTACTACAACTAGAACTACTCAAACCACATCTCGACAACTGCCACAACTACACCTAGTGCAACAATCACAAGCCATTGTACAACTACAACAGCAACTACAACAACAGCAGCTACTAATACAAATACTGATACTACTACTACCACCACCATTAATACTACTTAATTACTACAACTGTTACTACTACTACTGCTGATACTAGAACAACAACAGCAACCACCACCACCACCACCACACTACTGCTGCTACTACTACTACTACTGCTGCTGCTCCTGCTACTGCAACAACAACAACAACAACTACTACTACTACTACTGCTACTACTACTACTACTACTATATAAATTAACTGTGTCGCAAAATGATATATAAATGAAAGTAATGCAAGCTTAGCTTATAAGCTTTGTTATTAGAAAATTCTTTGATATAATCTCCACTGCAATCAGACCATTATTCCTACGCCACCCGTCTTCACAGGGTATACTGGCATGGCTCCTTACCACCTTCACCACAATACAAGTTTCTTTGTCCCCCACGTCCATTTCTTTACCCCCTAACGCTTTCATTTTTGGAGGATATTCTGAAGCAGTCCTTCTCTGCACTCAACCTGCTAATACTTCAGTACTCCGATGGGCTTACTTTGGACGGCAGGGGACATACAAGGCCCAAAAGCTAGACTACTGTACTCTAGATCATATATGTTGGAGGAGACTACTCGACGCCCCTGTCAGATTTTATATGACGCAAAACTTTCGAGTACCTCTTGAATTTGAACAGAGGCAAGATCTCTCTTAACTTTACCACAGAGGCTACTAAATGCCACATTGATTAACCCTCTTCAACTTAAGGTGTGTGAATGACTGCTTGAATAGGTGTATATCTTCATTTATATAATAATCAAACACTTCACAATCAAATTAAATTGAATATCAGTGTGGCAAAATGCGAAAAACAAAATTATGCAGACTTGCTTATCCTGTAGTTACGACCGCTTATAGATACGACAGAGTTTTAAGGTAAAACATTAAAACAGTACAATCTACCATTATGTTTTATAATGAATACTGACTTCCACAGTCAGTTATTTATTTCTATTTTCCTGGGTAAATCATAACCCAGTCAATGTGGAGAGTGTGGTAAAACCCTTTCGCACGCCAGCGCGGCAATTCCACCTGTCATGTACACTTTCACATTCTTAAGGAAAGTAATTTTAGTACAATGTGCGACACAGATAACTGTTTGTTGATTTTAGACTACAAAACGTATATAGAACTTTTTTTTTTCTTACCGAGTTTAGGGTATTTAAGGAAGCCTCCTGGACGCTGGCGGCAACTTGTTTGCTGACAGTCTCGTCAACCTATCAAATGGAGGCATGGTCCCCCAAACCCACTTTGATTTTAACCACCTAGGATTGCCACTGGAAACCCCCAATTCCTATCAGACCAAAACTTCTTTAAGCTATATTTTTCAACCTGTGAAAGACCCATTTGAATATGAAGTTTGGAAGACCTGACATGGTATGGTAAAAGTATTAATGAGATAATCATTACTGTACCGTCAACTTCTCATGAAATATACCGTCAACTTCTTAAATTTCCCCCCCCAAAAAAAAAAAAAAAATTCGGTATACACACACACACACACACACACACACACACACACACACACACACACACACACACACACACACAGGCATGGACTCCACGTGATAGCAAACAGTTCACATAGTCTAATGATTCAGATTTGTGGCTGGTATGTTACTTGACTGCAGCCCTGAACTCTACTGGAATTTTTCACCGCTGGGCCCGGCATGTAAGACTCGGAGGGTGTAAGAGAAATAATTTACTTGGTTGTGCAGTACAAAAGTGTTTGGCGTACCTTATATTAACTTGCCACTCAATGCACTAACACTGTCTGGTACGTGTATGTAATAAGCCATCTATCTGTTGCCAGAGGCCTTAGTCACATATGGGGTGGCTACAAATAAAGTGCCTCCATGTCGCCCTCTCCCTCGCCATTTCACTGCCCTTCCCCCAGCCCTCACCCCCTTCTCTCATATCCTTTCTATTCCATCCCTCCAAATCATCTTTGGCCTCCCCTCCCTTTCCCCCCTCCACCTCACTCATATACATGCGCTCTCCTCGTTGGTTTCTCACTCTCTATCCTCTCCACATGGCCAAACCACCCCAGTGTGTTTTTCCTAACGCTTTCTATCACATCCACATTCACACAGCAACGCTGCTTCACTTCCTCATTTGTCAGTCTGTCTCTCCATGTAACTCCACATGCTCTTATCAAGTAACCCATTTCCACTGCTCTCATTGACTTGCGTCCTTCCAACAAGGTCCAAGCTTCACTCCCATACGTTAGGGTTGGTATCACAATACTATCATGCAGCAACTTTTTTACTTCCTTGCTCACTTCCCTGTTTCTTATCACTGCTTTCAAAGAACCAACAACCTTTCTTTCCTGTTGTACCCTCTCAAGCACTTCCCCTCTGAACTTTCATCCTTACTCATCACACTACCCAAGTACTTAAATGCACTCACATTTTCCATTCCCTCCTCATCCAGTCTTACTGCACATTCAGTGGTTTCATTTCTCTCGAAGACCATAACTTTACTCTTCCGACATTCACCTTTAGATTCCGTTTCTTGCACACTCTCCCAAACTCATTCACCAAGCCTTCCAGTTCCCCTTCGTCTTCACTTAACATAACAGTATCATCGGCAAACAACAATACAAGAAGTTTCCAAACACTGCCCTCTCTCATTAGGGCCACTCCAACATCCATTGCTCTATCTTGTACCTGATTTATAACCCCATCCATATACACTGAATTACCATGAAGACATGACACATCCTTGTTTTAAGCGAACATTCAGATAGAAAAACTCACTCAGTTCACTATCCACACACACTGCAGCCTTAGCACCTTCATATACACGTTTCACAGCATTCAACAGCTTCCCATTTACTCTATCTATTCTTGATATTCTCCACATTCCTTTTCTATCTACTTTGTCATATGCTTTTTCCAAATCCATGAAGGCCACTTACAACTTCTTTCCCTTCTCCAGAAACTTTTCCACTAAAATCCTAGGGATGAATATGTGATCTACACAACCTCTACCCTTCCTGAAACCTTCCTGTTCTCCTCACACTGATTCCTCTGTTATTTCCATAACTCTGTCAGTGAGCATCCTACCATATGCTTTTCCCTTTACAATAAGAAGACAAATGCCCCTATAATTACCACACACTTCTGTTCCCCCCTTTTTCTTTGTCTATCTATCTATCTATTGCCAGACGCCTCAATCCCGTTTGGGGTGGCCACAAACAAATCGCCTCCAAGTCGCCCTGTCCCCCGCCATTTCACTGCCCTGCTCCCAACTCACACCCCCCTCTCTCATATACCTCTCCACCCCATCCCTCCATCTCATCCTCGGCCTCCCCCTCCCTCTTCCCCCCTCCATCTAACTCACATACACTCTCTTCGTCAGTCTTTCACCCTCCATCCTCTCCACATGGCCAAACCACCTCAGTGTGTTCCTCATAACGCTTCCTATCACTTTTTCTTTGTACAGGGGAATAATTATACCTGACTTGCAATCCTCTGGGACTCTACCTTCCTCCCAGGCCAATCTGCACATCTAACATATCCGTTCTACTGCTGCCTCTCCCCTCGTGATTCAGCATTTCGCCACACACTCCATCAATTCCTGGGGCTTTCCCCATTTTGACTTTCTTCATTGTTTCTACTGCTTCCATCATACTGTTCTCATCCTCCCTTCCCACCTCCCTCCTTCTCCCAGCCATTCCCCAGCCATTTATACTAACATTACTTTTATTCGCTATGTTTAACAGTTCCTTAAAAAGTGTTCCCTCCATCTGCTCACTTTTTCTTCCTTCTGGACTATCAATCTACCATTTTTATCATTCACTCCCCTACAGATTTCTTTGTCACCCTAACTCTCCTAGCCCACCTCCTTCCAGAACATTTTCTTACATTCCCTCCACTTTACACTCAAATTCCTTCTAAATTTCTCATCCACTATCTTCCTACTCTCCCTTACCAATCTTTTCACTTCTTTCTTCCTCTCTACATATAACTCTCTCTTCCGTCCCTCAACTTCCTCCACACGTCTGCTTAACGTCCACTCATTTTATCTATCTATCTATTGCCAGACGCCTCAATCCCGTTTGGGGTGGCCACAAACAAATCGCCTCCAAGTCGCCCTGTCCCCCGCCATTTCACTGCCCTGCTCCCAACTCACAACCCCCTCTCTCATATACCTCTCCACCCCATCCCTCCATCTCATCCTCGGCCTCGCCCTCCCTCTTCCCCCCTCCACCTCACTCACATACACTCTCTTCGTCAGTCTTTCACCCTCCATCCTCTCCACATGGCCAAAGCACCTCAGTGTGTTCCTCATAACGCTTCCTATCACATCCACATCCACACCACAACGCTCCTTTATATCCTCATTCTTCAGCCTGTCTCTCCATGTGACTCCACAGGCTCCTCTTAAATAACTCATTTCCACTGCTCTCACTCTTGACTTGTGTCCTTCCAACAATGTCCAAGCTTCACTTCCGTACGTTAGAGTTGGTATCACAATACTGTCATGTAGTAACTTTTTCACTTCCATGCTCACTTCCCTGTTTCTTATCACTGCTTTCAAAGAACTAGCAACCTTTCTTCCCTGCTGTACCCTTTCAAGCACTTCACCCTCCAAACCTCCATCCTTACTCATCACACTACCCAAGTACTTAAACGTACTCACGTTTTCCAATTCCTCACCATCCAACCTCTCTGTACATTCACTGACTTCACCTCTCTCAAAGACCATCACTTTACTCTTCCCTACATTCACCTTTAGATTCCGTTTCTTACACACTCTCTCAAACTCATCCACCAAGCCTTGCAACTCCCCTTCGTCGTCACTCAACAACACAGTATCATCTGCAAACAACAGTACAGGGAGTTTCCGAACACTATCCTCTCTCACCAGGGCCACTCCAACATCCACTACCTTACCTTGTACCTCTTTTATTACCCCATCCATGTACAGATTGAACAACCATGGAGCCATGACACATCCCTGTTTCAACCCAACTTTCAAAGAGAAAAATTCACTTAGTTCACCATCCACACGCACTGCAGCCTTCGCACCATCGTACATACTCTTCACAGCATTCAACAACTTCCCATCTACTCCATATATTCTTAACACTTTCCACAATCCTTGTCTATCCACCCTGTCATATGCTTTCTCCAAATCCATGAAAGCCGCATACAACTTCTTTCCCTTCTCTAGATATTTTCCACTAAAGATCTAAGAATGAATATCTGATCTACACAACCTCTTCCCTTCCTAAAGCCTCCCGGTTCTTCTCCAACTAATTTCTCTGTTCTTTCTCTAACTCTGTCAATAAGTATCCTACCATACACTTTTCCTATTATACTAAGAAGACAAATGCCCCTATGATTACCACACACTTCTTTTTCCCCTTTTCGTTTGTACAAGGGAATAATTATACCTGACTTCCAATCCTCCGGGACTCTACCTTCCTCCCAGGCCAATCTGCACATCTTCCACATCCATTCTACTACTATCTCTCCCCCATGCTTCAGCATTTCACCACACACTCCATCAATTCCTGGGGCTTTCCCCTATTTAACTTTCTTCATTGCTTCCACAACTTCTATCCTACTGATTTCTTCCTGTCTTCTCACCTCCCTCCTTCTCCCAGCCATTCCCCAGCCACTTATACTCGCATTACTTCCATCCTCTACGTTCAACAATTCCTTAAAGTGTTCTCTCCATCTGCTCACTTTTTCTCCCTTCTCCAGTAGTAATCTACCATTTTTATCTTTCACTCCCCTGCTAACTTCACTTCCACCCTGTCTTACTCTTTTCACCTCTCTCCAGAACATTTTCTTACAGTCCCTCCACTTTACACTCAAATTCCTTCCAAATTCCTCATCCACTCTCTTCTTACTCTCTCTTACTAAACTTTTCACCTCTCTCTTTCTTTCTACATATAACTCTCTCTTCCTCCTCTCAACCTCTTCCACACCCCTATTTCTCATCCATTCATTGTATGCTTCCTTCTTTTGTGCCACAGCCTGTTTCACCTCTTCAGTCCAGCACGCTGTTCCTTGCACCCCCCTCCGTCTTCTCTTCCTCCCACACACCACATCACATGCTGCACATATTTCTTCTGTAAATATGCTACACACACCTTCCACGTCTCCCATCTGCTCCAGTTCATATTTGCCCAATCGTTCCTCCACTTCTCTCTTATACGTTGCCTTTTTCTCATCCTCTTGTAACCTTTCCACTCTCCTTGCAACTACTCCTTCCTCTCCTCTTTCCCTTCTTCTATTCCTCCATCTTACTTGAATTCTACTTCTGGCCACCACCAAGTACTGGTCAGAGTGTCCACTCCCCCAACCTCTATACACTCTTGCATCCTTTACACATCTTCGCATCCTTTCATCTCTTTTTGCGCCAGTTTGTTTCACCAATTCATTCTGCCATGCTGTTCCTTGCATCCCCTTTCGTCTTCTCTTCACCCCACTCACCACCACACATGCTGCGCATATTTCTTCCGTGAATTTCTGGCACACACACCTTCCACCTTCCCCATCTGGTCCAAATCATATTTACCCAGTCACTTCTCCATTTCTCTCTTATATTCTGCCTTTTTTCCATATTCTTGCAACCTTTCTACCCTCCTCGTATGGTCAGAAAATCCACTCCCCCAACCTCTATATGCTCTTGCATCCATTACATATCTTCTCATTCTCACATCCAGACACACATAATCAGTCATTGCCTTCCGTTCATTCAGTTCACCACCTACCTTTCCCATCACTCGCCGCATATGCTTGCGGATCATTTTGTGCCTAAAGAGGGTATTGGTTATCACCAACACCCTCCATTGGAGCACTGCCATTCTCATCCACCTCTGCAGGCACACCCCACTCAACGACTACTCCATCCACCTTCACATTCCCTACTTTTCTATTCATGTCTTAAAAAAAAAAAAAAATAAATAAAAAAAACTTTCATTCCTCTCAAACTTCTCCATGCATGCTTGCACATTTGCACAGAACTCTTCTTTCAGTCTGCTTACACGATCTTGCGTTGCCGCATACACACACACACACACACACACACACACACACACACACACACACACACACACACAGTCGTCCATGTTTGTACTCCAACTTTCAATTTTAACCACACAATCCTTGAGCCAACTGATCCACACTCTCGTATATTCTCCTTCCATCTTTTGCACACAACAATACATACACCCTCTTTTGCCCTCTCATTCTCAACTACTTCCACCGCTGGACCCCATCCACACTCCCACTCTCACACTCATCATTTGATCTCAGTCAATCCACATATATCCACTTTTGCATCCTTAAGCACCTGGACAAACTCTCTCTCTCTCTCTCTCTCTCTCTCTCTCTCTCTCTCTCTCACCTCATCATTCACATCCCTTACGTTCCATGTAACAAGTACATGTAGTTACATAACATGTAATAAGCACATACGGCTTCCCCCACCACCATCTCTGCCCTGCCTATGGACATCGATCATGACGACGTTCCTGCCTGTCACCGCCCGCCGTCAGCAGTCGTGGAGAGGGCTGCTTCTCCCAAGGTCAAGAGAATATATATTCTCTTGACCTTGGCTTCTTCCGTCCCATCCACCCACCAGGACGTGGACATCCCTCCACTCACTGCACCACCACCCGCTTCTGACGGCAATCTGCCTGCCACAGCAGACCTCCAGACCACCATGGAGGCAAGTGCTATTCCTTCGCCTATACCTCCGACGGAAGAGAACAAGGCGGAGAAGATGACTAGACAACCTCCTGTTGTTTTGTGCCTCGACCTGCCTCCACCCTCCACCACGCCTGCCAGCGACATTACATCCAGCCCGTCCCCTCCTACCAGCGCCGACATCGACATCGATTGGAGCAAGTCTGACACTGACAAACTCGTCAACAACGTCCTGAAGAAAATCAAGCTGACGAACAACTTGGAGCTGTATAACGGCCTCAAGTAGTTCCCCCTGATCATCAACTTCAACTTCCAGAAGCCTACTGGATCACGCTAGTCCTCTTCTTCACCTCAGCTTCACCTCTGGCGGACCCACAGGCCCGGTACTCCTACTGGAGGTAAGTCTACAACAACAACAACAGTGGGTGGTGCAGAGGGAATACTGCTTCCACCTCCCACCCTCCCTCACCGCCCATTAACCCCCCTCACCCTCACCCCCCGCATCAGGTGCATTGTTACTCGATCTGAATTACAATGATCTGCAGGTGCTCTGGCCTCGGGGGGG
Source organism: Coenobita brevimanus (assembly GCF_032717465.1). NCBI lineage: Eukaryota > Metazoa > Arthropoda > Malacostraca > Decapoda > Coenobitidae > Coenobita > Coenobita brevimanus. The sequence goes on along the minus strand of NC_137063.1, from coordinate 28,396,629 downwards.
GGGGGGTTGGTATGTCTCTTTTATGACTGCATTTGTATCTGATTCTGTTGTATTATACAAGTACCTCATCCCATCTTTAAGCTGGATTAAAGTCATGATGATGGTGATGAATGATTGCAACTACTACTGCTACTACTACTGCTGCTCCTGGTGCTCTGTTTTTTCTTCTACTTCCTCTTCTTCTTCTACTACTACTACTACTACTACTACTACTATTACTATTAATAATAATAATAATAATAATAATAATAATAATAACAACAATAATAATAATAATAATGATAATGCTACTACTGCTTTTACCACCACCACCACCACCACCACCACTACTACTACTACTACTACTACCACTACTACTACTACTACTAATAATAATAATAATATTTTCATTGCTGCTTCTGTTGTCCATCAGTATTTTCAAATCTTGGTCATGCATCAAGTTAGGAGTTCCGTTCCCATCATTCGGCAACACACACACACACACACACACACACACACACACACACACACACACACCACTACCTGGGCACAAATATCAACATGTATAGTGTAGTATGGATGGAGTACGGTATCTCATTCAAGACTGGTTGGATGACAGGCTACCAACTGCGATGTTTGTATGACGTGTAGATGTTGTGATGCAATGGATATGAAGCGTTAACTCTTTCAGTCCGATGGCGTAATTCTACTCCCACAAGAGCGATAGTGCGACAGGTGTATTGTGTGTGTGTGTGTGTGTGTGTGTGTGTGTGTGTGTGTGTGTGAATAGTAAACCCAGTTAGTTTATCCGACTGTAACCAAACCTTATGTAAGGGTTGAGGGTCAGCCAAGGAGTTCACTTTTTTTTTTTTTTTTAGAACAGTGGATGAGAGGTCAAGGTAGCACGGCAAGTTTAGCCTAAACAGTTTTGGTCAGATTTAAAGCACACTTTGTGGAAGGGTTTGTGGTAAGGCAGAGATGAAGCGATGCAATTTAAATAACAATCAGTCAAATGACAAGGCCACAGGACCAGACAGAGACAAATAAGTCAAACTGTTTTGATCTATTCCATCCATCCATTCATCATCCAATCCTACATTGCCCCATGAGGAGCGTAGAAACCCGGGGCTAGGCAGTTGGTTCCGACATTTAAGATGAGAGTGACCAGCCTCACTCATCCCTGAGTGGCATTACATGAGGAATCAGCCCCAACCACCCCTTGGATATAAACCTTCACCGGCTCAATCCGATTGTAGCGCAATAACTACCTACTAAACCACCAGGCGCCAATATTTGGTTATATGGTTACCATCCAGCGTTGTAAATGGTTTCCTGGTGCACAGGAAACCATTTGCTTGTCACTCAGTATAGAGTCACCCACAGGCTGAAGGAAGTGGAAAGAATGAAGGAAAGACAGAAGAGGGAGTGTAAACTCACCCGTAGGCAGAAGGACAAGGAAAGAATGAAGGAAAGAAAGACAGAAGAGAATGGAAGAAAAGAAGGATGGAGAGGAAAGGGCAGACACCTGAGAGCACCATTACATCGAGTGAGTGGATGGTGACTAAATATGGTCGAAGAACTGAGTCAGTCAAGGAGCTGACCTATTGCTTTTGAGAACAATAGTTCAAGGTCAGAGGTCAAAGTTAACTCAAGCAGTTTTGATCTTATTTGGACTTAATGGAAGGGTTTTAAGATCAAGCAAGGATGAAGTAATTTGTCCATGAGTACAATCAGTTTAGGTCGGGGTCACAGAGTAAAGGCAGATGTTCGTCTCATAGACCATTTGTATAGGACAAGAGAGTAGCTGCTTGAGTGCTTTTCCTGTTCGTTTTATTCTTGCTACCATATTATGTTATTTAGGTTTGGGGACACATTTCATACTGGATTAGGTTAACCTTTTGTAATCCCTTCAAGGCGAGAGATTTCCTCTTCGCAAAAAAAGAATATGGAGATAGGAAGAAAGTATAAAATTATGGACTGAAGGGGTTAAGTTATGGACACTCTGGCTGAACTCTGGACGGGAGTCTGGAAACAGACAGGATGTCAAAAGTAAACGGCAATCTTGGCTTCTTGTTGAAATTCGCGAAGTTGGACCAGGTAACCTTCTTGCTCGGCAAGATGCTGAAGTTTAGCTCCAAGGCGGTTCGCAAAACCAGTGGCGCTTCACCTCGAGCCTCTAATCACCTGATGACTGAAAACATTCAGCATGACATGTGACGGAAATGCATAGATTGATGAAATGGAGCTATTCAATATTTCTCCGTTGTTTTAAAAACTTCACAGTCTGATATACCTGTATGGAAGATATACCGTGTATCGGTCTGGGAGCGTCATGCCTACTATTGTTTTGTATAGAGCAGTGCCAGCTTTACATCCTCTGGTACTATTTACGTACAAACTTTGATGTAAATATTATCTAGGTCATAGTTTTAGGCTATGGTTTAGGGAGTCCGCCTTAAGCATGGCTTAAAACTGGCTTCAGCTTGTGTTGCTCAAAAAACATGACAGTCATTAAGCTTAACACAGTCTAAAATCTGAAAAAAGCGAAAAAAAGAAAGAAAAGAAAAAGATACACACTGTACCAACAGAATGTTTGGGAAAAAAAAAAAAAAAAAGCCATACAAATAACAACTAACTAACCTGTCGATTCGTACGCTAATAGGAAAAAAAAAGTATCACGTTCCGAGATCATAAGGTGGCGTACACGGGAACAAAAAATATCAACAGTTAGGGGACGGGGTGGCTAGGGCTATCAGGTGCAGCCATCACCCGGCTCGCCTAAATCAGTATGCGAAGAGACAGCAAGGTGGGATTAGGATACGCCGCTCTGCCGTGTAGGCCAAGGCGGAGACTTGGACTTAAGGGAAGTGACGAGAATTGCTACCCATTCACGGCTGCAGGTGTGACAAGGGTAAGTACTGACACCCCCGTATTTTTTCTTAAATGTTGAACTACATAACTTTGATGGCGAAGACGTTGATTGCTTGGATTTCTCATTCCAAGATCGTTCTGTGTCAGCCTAAATAACCTGCAGTATCTAACTCTCTTACAACGCCAGAAATCATCTACTTCATTCTTCCTTAAAAAAAAAAAAAAAAAATGTTGATGGTCATTACCCAGAAATGATGTTATTTTGTACCGACTTCTGAATTTTTCGTGATGTTGGTTTCACTGAAGGACGCTAATGAAGCATTACAAACTTTGCAGTACATTTTGTAGGCTTTTATTTTGTGTATGCTTGGTTTGGCAAAGTTAAATTATGTTAAGTAGCATGGGTTAGGCTAAATACGGTTAGGTTTATGCAGGTTAGAAATGTTAGAATATAGGCGGCTGCGCTTAAGTAGGGAAGACTTGGTTAGTTTAGGAAAAGGTTACATTATATTCTTTTGGTTTAGATTAGATAAGGTTTGGTTTGGTTCTGTTAGGTTGTATTGGCATTATTCTTGTGTAAGCCCTTAATTAATCCATTTATCTGGGAGAATTCTATAGTCAACTTTCACTTGTCTAAACACCCGTCCATCTTACTCTTCCGTACCAGCTCATTAATAGCCGACATACAATACTCATAAGTCATTCCTGTGCATCTGGTTCTTTCCTCGCCTCTGAGCATTCCTTTTGGAGGTGAGAAGAAATGATTCGATGTGGTGCGGATCCATCAGATGTTAAGGTCTCGGGTAAAGGTCAGGGTTCAAACACGGTGTTGTTGTGCTATTTAATATCCTTTGGTCTACCAGAGTTCCAAATTACACAGCTTCTTAGGCTACATGTTTCTCGCCCTTCTAGGATTCCAGAAGTCAGCCATTCTATTTCTCTTATAACATCCTTTCTCCATCATACTTTACAACACCTTATCCAAAGTGTTGCTATATTCACTTAACTCCTTCAGTCGCATGGACATTATTTTTTTCCACCTACTGCTTTCAGGTATTTACATTCCGCTTTCGATAAATCAGTTTTTAAATTGGAGGGATCATACATTATAGCCTCCATTAACCAGTGCATTACTAGACTTCTTTTCTAATATTAATTTAAGTCTGATGTTAGCAAGCATACAATAAAAAGAGTGGTCTGTGCGACGGGGTTAGCCTAACGGAATCCTATGGTGAGGATGTGAAGCAAGAGGCAGAGGAGTGTAGTGGAGCATGTGAGCGAGATGGGTGGCTGGGTGAAGGTGGAAGAGTATTGTGTTGTGGTGTGGGTGTGGGTGTGGGTGAAAGGAGTCTTCTGTTCTGGTGTGGGTGTGGGTGTAGGTGAGAGGAATGTTGTGTTGTGGTGTGGGAGTGGGGTGGGGTGGGGGTGGTGAAAGGAGTTGTACCCGGTACATTGTTTTCTGTGTGTGTGTGTGTGTGTGTGTGTGTGTGTGTGTGTGTGTGTGTTGGGGTGGGTGGGTGGATGGGTGAGAGGAGGGTTGTGCTGTGGTTTGGGTGAGAGTGGTGGTGTGAGTGTGGCTGTGAGTAAAGGAGTGTTGTGGTGTGGGTGTGAGTAAAGGAGTGTTGTGGTGTGGGTGTGAGTAAAGGAGTGTTATGGTGTGGGTGTGAGTAAAGGAGTGTTGTGATCTGGATGTGAGTAAAGGAGTGTTGTGGTGTGGGTGTGAGTAAAGGAGTGTTGTGGTGTGGGTGTGAGTAAAGGAGTGTTTTGGTGCCGGTGTGAGTAAAGGAGTGTTTTGGTGCCGGTGTGAGTAAAGGAGTGTTGTGGTGTGGGTGTGAGTAAAGGAGTGTTGTGGTGTGGGTGTGAGTAAAGGAGTGTTGTGGTGTGGATGTGAGTAAAGGAATGTTGTGGTGTGGGTGTGAGTAAAGGAATGTTGTGGTGTGGGTGTGAGTATAGGAGTGTTTTGGTGCCGGTGTGAGTAAAGGAGTGTTGTGGTGTGGGTGTGAGTAAAGGAGTGTTGTGGTGTGGGTGTGAGTAAAGGAGTGTTGTGGTGTGGGTGTGAGTAAAGGAGTGTTGTGGTGTGGGTGTGAGTAAAGAAGTGTTGTGGTGTGGGTGTGAGTAAAGGAGTGTTGTGGTGTGGGTGTGAGTAAAAGAGTGTTGTGGTGTGGGTGTGAGTAAAGGAGTGTTGTGGTGTGGGTGTGAGTAAAGGAGTGTTGTGGTGTGGGTGTGAGTAAAGGAGTGTTGTGGTGTGGGTGTGAGTATAGGAGTGTTGTGGTGTGGGTGTGAGTAAAGGAGTGCTACGGTGTGGGTATGAGTAGTGTTATGGTGTTTGTATGAGTAAAGAAGTGTTGTGTTGTGACGTGGGTGTGAGTAAAGGAGTGTTGTGGTGTGGGTGTGAGTGAAGGAGTGTTGTTTGTGCTGTAAGTGTAGGTGTGTGTGAGTGTTGTGTTGTAGTGTCGGTATGGGTGAGAAGGGAGTTATGCTGTGGTGTGGGTGAAAGGAGTGTTGTGGTGTGGGTGTGGTTGAAAGAAGTGTTGTCGTCTGGTTTGGGTCTGGGTGTGGTTGTGAGTGTAGGTGAGAGGAATGTTGTGTTGTGGCGTGGGTCTAGGTAAGAAGACTTTTGTTTGGGTGTGGATGAGGGGAGTAGTGTTTTGATGTGTTGTGCTGTGTGTGTTTGTGTGGTTGAGGATATGAGGAGTATTGTGTTTTGTTATATTATGATGTGGATGTTTGTGTGGGCCTAGGTAAGAGAAGTGTTGTGTTCTGGTTTGGGTGTGGGTTAGAGGAGTGTTGATTTCTGGGGGGGGGGTGAGAGTGCTGTTGCAGGTGATAGGAGCGTTGCGTTGTGGTGTGTGTGTGTGTGTGTGTGTGTGTGTGTGTGTGTGTGTGTGTGTGTGTGTGTGTGTGTGTGTGTTATGTTGTGTGTGTGTGTGTGTGTGTGTGTGTGTGTGTGTGTGTGTGTGTGTGTAGAATGTTGCTGTGTGTGAGAGGTGTTGTGTTGTGGTAGGGTGTAGGTGTGAGTAGGGTACCTAGGTGAGAGTATGAGACGTGTTGTGTTACGGAATGAGTGTGGGTGAGAGGAGTGTTGTGTTCTGGTAAGGATGTGGGTGAGAGGAGTGTTTTGGTGCAGACATGGGTGTGGGTTAGGGGAGTGTAATGTTGTACAGGTGTGGATGAGAGAAATGTTGTGTTGTGGTGTGGATGTGAGCGAGAGGAGTGCCTTGGTGTGGATGTGGGTGTGGGTGAGAGGAGTGTTGTGTTGCAGTGTGGGTGTGGATGAGAGGAGTGATGTGTTGTGGTGTGGATGTAGGTAGGAGGAGTCTTGTTTTGATATGCTTGAGTGGGTGTGGATGTGGATGAGAGTAGTTTTGTGCTGTGATTTGGATGTAGGTGTGGGTGAGAGTTGTTTTGTGCTGTGGTGTGGATGTGGGTGTGGGTGTGGATGAGAGGAATACTACGTAGAGGCTGAGTGCAACCTGTTAAGCGTGGGCCGTCAGTACTTCATTAACATTGCAGGCACATCCAGGAATTTAGTAGGCCAGACTCTCTTGTACTAAGACACCTGAACATTTGCCTGGCAGTTTCTTTCCTTCTTTACTAGTACATCATATTTATTTCCTGAACGTTAATTATCCATTCTATGATATTAGATAGACTTAAGTAGCACAGAAGCCAGTGTTAAGGAGAAATTTGCAAAGAATGTTGACATGCAAGAAGTGGTACAAAGGCCTCCCGCCCCAGGGGGGTGGTAATGGGCAAACTCCGAGAACACATTAATCTTGGACAGGCTGAACGCGCCGACAATAACAAGTTGCTAAGCCTGTTCATGCCAAGGACGTCCTGGTAGTGTTGTTCTGACTAACGATATTTTGCAGCTCAGGGAAAATTTCTCACAAGAGAGGCCATGTACAATACAGCCTTTATTAACCCCGGCACTGATAGAGGTCCTAGCTGAGCTATGTGGACATCCCCAGGTGGTAGCAATGATAATAATAATAATAATAATAATAATAATAATAATAATAAAAACAATAATGATGATAATAATAATAATAATAATGATAATAATGAAAATAATAGGTTGTTGTACTGAAGGAGTTAAACAAAACACTTACGAGTACAATACAGAGACTCACAACGCCAAGTAAATCGCAAAGGAAAATGACTAGCCAGCCTTGCTAACTCCGTTATTGCGATATATATATATATATATATATATATATATATATATATATATATATATATATATATATATATATATATATATATATATATACTTTACTGAGGAGATGCGGGAACTCCTCTAGGAAGGGCCAGTCCGTCTAGCAGACTTCAGTTTTGTATCTCAAAAATTAAACGCTTCCCCCCCCCTCTCTCTCTCTCTCTCTCTCTCATACCTACCGTACATACCCACACGTTGAGCAAAGTAATATTTCAATAGGGTTTTCGTGTGTGTATGCCGTGTGGCAGTGTACGTAACCGGATACCGTGAGCATATGAGAAGTGGTGGGTTGTGTGCAGTACCTGAATGTGGGCGAAAGAGAAAACAGCGCGTGGGGTCAGTGCTGCGGGTTACAGTCCAGTGTGTGCTTGACTACAGCCATAGTGAACAGTGTTTTGGAGGAATTAACCTCAGAGATCCTTTGAATCTCTGCTGGCATGCTGTCTGTTACACCACGCAAGGGTACTTTCGCACTCCGATGAGTCGATAGACAGGTTACATAACTTACAAAAATGTTTTCAGATATGTGATTTAACTTACAGAAGGTGTCATACTCCTAATATTTAAATCATAAGTCGTATGGGATGATCGATGTGTGACACGTAACACTGCTGGGCCCCAGGAAAGAGGCTATTAAGTCTATGCCCAAAGTCGGACGGACACACTCACACACACACACACACACACACACACACACACACACACACACACACACACACCTTTCCATTCTTACATTAGGGTTTATGTGAAGAAAACAGGAGAGGGTATAACTCAGCATAACTGTCAGTGGTTGATTGCACACAACACTGTTTTCATTCTGTGTAAGGTAGGAACAGAAACTTGACAGTATTTAAAGCATGTTAAAAAAAATCTGTGGGAAGAAAATATTGAGACAGGCAAATGAAGCCGACAAGGCGCGGTGGGGAGGTAGGGAAGGAGGGAGGGAGAGGGGGAGGGTGGGGAAGGTGAAAGGGGAGGATGAGAGGTGCAAGTGTGGAATCTTGTTGTAGCAGCAGCTTGTACAGTATATTTACTCTCGTCTCCTATCCATACACATTTATTATAGTTATTTTATGGAGGGATTACCGTTAGGATTCCATGCTATTCTATCCAACATGCAATGATATTAATGAAATCTTTTTAAATATTAAATATCACAATTACCCTAGTTTTATTATTACTCGCTGCTCATACTGCTCAATGATGATGCAGTCAACCATCAAACAGTTACTCGTAAGACTTGGGACCAATCTTGCTCAGGGAAAAATATGCACAGGCGATGACTAGTGGGCGAAGTCGTTATGAACTGCTCTCTCTCTCTCTCTCTCTCTCTCTCTCTCTCTCTGCACTCACGCTTGGTAACGCGCTGGTTCTTCCTGGCACTACTACTGTTGGGTTATACTGCACTGGATTATGTAGGTTGGTGATGAGTGGTTGGGTACGGAGATAAAAGGTTCACTGGTGAATGCTGCACTGGATTAGGTGAGTTGGTGATGAGTGGTTGGGTACGGGGATAACAGGTTCACTGGTGAATAGACCCACGGAGAATATACAGCTGGTTCTTGGTGGGAACAAGTAAGTCATCCCATGAAGAGGAAATAGGTCCAACATGGTAACATTTAAAACCTCACACAGGGGGAACATAGCTTTAGGGAGAATAGGAATGGCCTCTTGAAGGGGTAGTTCGTCTAAGGGGGAATAGGTATTTTTTATGCAAGGAAGAAGGAACGAAAGACTAGAAGCCCATAAACTGTTTCCGCGAAGAAAAAATCAAATCAAGATAATAGACAGCCAAATTCAAGATCCTTTTATTTTGAGATGCCGGGACACACTGCGTTTAAAAGACTGGAGGTCACAGACAGTAGGAAATACAGACAAAGGAGCAGTTTCAGAGCTGACCAGGAGCATACATGGATAATGGGAGTAATGGTTAACCCTTGCATTAGAGAGTCGGACAGAAAGGGAGTGAGATTTTCCTACTAGATTGGTGTACACGCCCGCCGTAGGGGTGTAGGGAAGCATGCAGACAGTTCAGCGGAGCAATGACCATCGAAGTAGCGATAGAAAGAGATAAAGATGCAACAGTGCCGCGAAGAGATGGAGGTTGAAGGGAGCCAGTAAGAGTAGGACAGTTAATGAGACGAAAAGCCTTTAACTACCTTGTTAAGAAGAGCTGTGTGTGGGGAGCCTCCTCACACGTGAGAGTTGTACTCTTCAGTGGGGAGAATAAAGCTCATGTATAAAATCAACGACTGTACAAGAGTAAAGAAGGCTCGGAGTTGGCTTAGCACACCTAATCTCTTGGAGGCAGATTATACGAGAGAGGTAAAATGATCTTTCCAAGATAAATCCTGAGAGAATGAAATCCCAGGAATGTTTATAGATGATGCAGGATTGATTTGGATATTGTTAAAAATTAGAGGATATTCCTGTGCAGCATGTGATATGGTGTGTGGGATGAAGAGAAAATGGAGGGGGGTGCAAGGAACAGCGTGGTGAAATGAAGACAGGCTGTGGCACAGAAGAAAGCATTCAATGAATAGATGAGAAATTGGGGTGTGGAAGAAGTTGAGAGGCGGAAGAGAGAGTTATATGTAGAAAGAAAGAAATAAATGAAAAGATTAGTAAGAGAGAGTAAGAAGAGGGTGGATGAGGAATTTGGAAGGAATTTGAGTGTAAAGTGGAGGGACTGTAAGAAAGTGTTCTGGAAAGAGGTGAAGAGAGTAAGACAGGGTGGAAGTGAAGTTAGCAGGGGAGTGAAAGATAAAAAATGGTAAATTACTAGTGGAAAGGGAAAGTGAGCAGATGGAGAGAACACTTTAAGGAATTGTTGAACATAGAGCATGGAAGTAATGCGAGTATAAGTGGCTGGGGAATGGCTGGGAGAGGAAGCGAAGTGGGACGACAGGAAGAAATCAGTAGTATAGAAGTTGTGGAAGCAATGAAGAAAGTTAAATTGAGGAAAGTCCCAGGAATTGATGAAGTGTTTGGTGAAATGCTGAAGCATGGGGGAGAGATAGTAGTAGAATGGATGTGGAAGATGTGCAGATTGGCCTGGGAGGAAGGTAGAGTCCTGGAGGATTGGAAGTCAGGTTTAATTATTCCCTTGTATAAAGGAAAAGGGGAAAAAGAAGTGTGTGGTAATCATAGTGGCATTTGTCTTCTTAGTATAATAGGAAAAGTGTATGGTGGGATACTTATTAACAGAATTAGATTAACCCTAGAATACATACGCTAATTTTACTGCATCTTAATACATACGCTGGGTTTGATAAACCCATTTTTCGGAAAGTCATACACCTATGTGAAAATCCAAATTTAGTAAAACCAAGTACATATATAAAAAATACAAGCTTTGTACTTTCACTTGAACCTTATGTAAAATGAGTTTGTATGATATCTTAAAGGTTAAGTGGTAACTTGAAAAAAGGTATCAAAAATGGGGAAAAATTCTGATGTAAGTAAAAAAAAAACATGTGGAAAATTTGAAACAGGAGCTGCGGACTTCTGCACTTGCACACACACTCCTGGGTCATGGGCGCTGCAGCACATGGCACTCTAATCCTTACAGACTCACGGTGGGCCGTGGTGGAGGTAGACAAAAAATGGGGTATTATTTTAGAGTAAAAAAATGGAGTACGAAGATTTGCAATTTTTCATGCAATCCCAGACCCTTGAAATTGAACACTACATGGTATTTGGATCTCTCTAAGGCTTTACCCAGTGATTTTGACCACCCACCCACCCCTACAACCTTGTTTTAGGGGGTAACTATGATAGAACTTACAATTATCAGGAAATGTCATTTCTTGAGTAGTGAATGTTATTATTTTACTACTGAAACCTCATAATTGCAAAATACAGTGGTATGCAATCCAAAATAGTTGCTATTTGTCATTTGTGGTGTATTTATGGCCGTGAGAAAAATAATTTGTTCCAATTTTCCTTGACAATTCTCAAAATCATGAGCACTTACTTGGACTCACAAACAATCACCACAGACAGGGTAATAATGCCCCTGGCAGACAGCCTTCTGACATTTGGTGCACCGGAAGCATGTCTTCCTGTCAGTCCGAACAGGGCACTCCCGGCACTGGACAGGTGGACTCTGATTCTTAGCACCCAGTGGTGTTCATTATTTTATCAAGTTCTTCATCACTTAAAAAATGGTGGGCCATGATTTCACAGTTCACAAAGAAATATCTGAGTTCTAAGAAATATTCACTTCCTGGAAGGAAAAGCACTTTAGAAATCATACTCAAACTACTTGCTGAATATGACAAACCCTGTGTCACATATGTACGGGAGTACATACAATGGGTGTAAGATACCCAAGGGCTCCGATATGGAAATTTCCTTTGAAGAGAGCTGAGCAACACTACCTCTCCCTACCAGGGCAACACGTGGAAGGAGGGTATCTGGGTGCCCAGCCGTCTCAGACAATAACCCACTCGGTGATCACGTGAACTCGGGTACGCGTCAGGTGTGATACGCCCACGTATGTATTAAAGAGTTAAGAACAGAGGAATTAGTTGGAGAAGAACAGGGAGGCTTTAGGAAGGGAAGAAGTTGTGTGGATCAGATATTCATTCTTAGATCTTTAGTGGAAAAGTTTCTAGAGAAAGGAAAGAAGTTGTATGCTGCTTTAATGGATATGGAGAAAGCATATGACAGGATCGATAGACAAGGATTGTGGAGGAAAGTATTAAGAATATATGGAGTAGATGGGAAGTTGTTGAATGCTGTGAAGAGTATGTATGATGGTGCTAAGGCTGCAGTGCGTGTGGATGGTGAACTGAGTGAATTTTTCTCTTTGAAGGTTGGGTTCAAACAGGGATGTGTAATGTCTCCATGGTTGTTCAATCTGTACATGGATGGGATAATAAAGGAGGTACAAGGTAGGGTAGTGAATGTTGGAGTGGCCCTGATGAGAGAGGGCAGTGTTTGGAAACTCCCTGTACTGTTGTTTGCAGATGATACTGTGTTGTTGAGTGAAGACGAAGGGGAGCTGCAAGGCTTGGTGGATGAGTTTGGGAGAGTGTGTAAGAAACGGAATCTAAAGGTGAATGTAGGGAAGAGTAAAGTGATGGTCTTTGAGGGAAGGTGAAGTCAGTGAATGTACAGCGAGGTTGGATGGTGAGGAATTGGAAAATGTGAGTACATTTAAGTATTTGGGTAGTGTGATGAGTAACGATGGAGGTTTGGAGGGTGAAGTGCTTGAAAGGGTACAGCAGGGAAGAAAGGTTGCTGGTTCCTTGAAAGCAGTGATAAGAAACAGGGAAGTGAGCATGGAAGTGAAAAAGTTACTACCTGACAGTATTGTGATACCAACTCTAACGTATGGAAGAGAAGCTTCGACGTTGTTGGAAGGACACAAGTCAAGAGTGAGAGCAGTGGAAATGAGTTATTTAAGAGGATCCTGTGGAGTCAAATGGCGAGATAGGCTGACAAATGAGGATATAAAAGAGCGTTGTGGTGTGGATGTGGATGTGACGGGAAGTATTAGGAGGAATACACTGAGGTGGTTTGGCCATGTGGAGAGGATGGAGGGTGAAAGACCGACGAAGAGAGTGTATGTGAGTGAGGTGGAGGGGGGAAGAGGGAGGGGGAGGCCAAGGATGAGATGGAGGGATGGGGTGGAGAGGTATATGAGAGAGGGGGATGTGAGTTGGGAGCAGGGCAGTGAAATGGCGGGGGACAGGGCGACGTGGAGGCGATTTGTTTGTGGCCACCCTGAACAGGATTGAGGCGTCTGGCAATAGAGAGATTGATAGATAGAGTTTGATGGGTAGAAAATTGCAAGAACTTGGTTTTTAATGCATTAATAATAAGATTACTTTTACCTCAATCAGATATGGGCCAAGTCAGATATTAAGTGTGCCATTTAGTGTGTCCTTTGTCTGTTGAAGTAACTGGTGAGGTGGACGCTGCGGGAAGCAGATGAAAGGTAAAGGGTGGAGTCCTCTGTGTATGGGTGGATAGGGTTAGATGTACAGCTTAGAAGGTCATTGACGGATAGATGGAAGAGAGTTGATGGTAGAACAGAGCCCTGAGGAACAGTACTATTGATAACCCAAGGTGAAGAATGGTAGCCGTCTACAAAAGCAACTCTTGAACGATCAGAAAGGAAGCTAGAGATGAAGGCTCAGATAGAAGGACAGAAACTGTAAGAGGGCAGTTTCGAAATTAAAGACTTAAGCTAGGCTCAATCGAAAGCCTTTGAGATGCCAAGTGCAATGGCAAGGCTTTCGCCAAAGTTCCGAAAGGTAGATGACCAGGAATCTGGAAGGTAGGTGAGATCACCAGTTGAGCGTCCCTGGCGGGACCTATGCTGATGATTGGAAAAAGGTTATGATAAGAAAGGTACTTTTATTTTTAAGAATAGGTACAAAAACTTTAGAAATAAAGGATCTTAAAGGAACTGGGAGACAGAAGGCTGGAAATGGTCGCTCATCTTTGGGACAGAAGGCTGGAAATGGTCACTCGTCTTTGGGACAGGCTGAATGAAAGCATACTTCCAGCAAGAAGTAAAGGTACAGGTGAGGCGAAAGAATTCACCCATGGTCCGTCTATTTTATGAAGAGCGTTTGGGCGTTGTCCCTCTTGGGAAGTCCCCGTCCCACAATGTTGCCATACTTTGTACTGGGCAACTTAACCAGATTAGAAACAAGGCGCTAAATGACAACTGTCCCTCCCAGTACACCACTCTCTCCTCTCTCTCTCTCTCTCTCTCTCTCTCTCTCTCTCTCTCTCTCTCTGCATATAGAAATTGCATTTTTATAGATTTATTTCTATAAAAAGTCTATACACTTTTATGAATTTTTAGAATTTGAGAAGAAGCCTCCAGACTGACTTTCTGTCTGTCTTGTTGCGCTCTTATTCATTCCCTTTCTCCATGACCTTTCCCCCTACTCTCTGTTTCTGTCTGTCTGTCTATCTGTCTGTCTGTCTGTCTGTCTCTCTCTCTCTCTCTCTCTCTCTCTCTCTTTCTCTAACATTATTTTTTATTATGACTGATTTTCTCCTTAAAGTGTGAGGTTTATTTGTGGTTTATAATTTCGATTTATTTTCCACACCACCTTTGAGGTTGAGGAACAGCCTCCTGACTGTCTTGTTGCGCTCCTATTCAATTTCCACCACATTCCCTCCCTCCCTCCCTCCGTCTTGCCTTTTCTCCCTTATCTCCGGCCTCTCCAACCTCCCTCCCTCGCTGTCTGCCTATCCCCCTTATCTCCATTCCCTTTCCCTTCTCTCTCTCTCTCTCTCTCTCTCTCTCTCTCTCTGTTACTGTCTGTCTGTCAGCATTATTATTTCTTATGAATGTGATACTTTCCATAAAGTATGATGTTTTATTTGTTCTCTATAATTTCGACTTTTTTTTCCACACCACCTTTGAGGTAAAAGTCAAGGCTCGTTTTTTTTTTATAGAGGTTTTCCCCAGGAGGCCTAATCAACAGCTTTTGAGGGAACAATTATAGGTCCTCTGTTTGCCTTCTCTTCTAAAAAATACTTATGTATATTGTAAATAAGTTCTTTTTCTCTACTGTGGAGCACACGAGAGCGAGTAGCAGGAGTAAGAGCATCCATCTCAGGTGGCGGTCAATGGAAATGACCTGGATTAACACGGTCACTCTACCGTTACAAGCGTGGCAACGTCGGAAAGCAACGATGCCAAGTGTTGTGATATTTATAAAAAGTAATTGTTATTAAAAGAAAAAAAAAGAGGCTTATTTATAACACTATTAAGCCCTATTAAAGAATTAAATATATATATATTTGTAAATAAACTTCAATTAGAAGTAGTAAATAGCTGACATGAGACAGAGAGGAGTATACGTTTGGCAGAGTAGGCGGCCTAGGAAATTCCCAAGAGGGACAACGCACCATTAACGCTCTCTTCATATAAAATAGACGGACCTTGAACAATAGGCATGGTGTAAGCACAGAAGCTTACAGTTCTTGGAAAAAACAACAGGAGGATACCATCAGACCCATGTTCCCTTGTTAGTGCTGAACCAGTAATGACAGTAACATACATCAGTTATAGAAATTTAATGCTCAGTCATGAGGAAATGAGAGGAGGAAGTGATGGAGGAACAAGCACCATAATCGTCTAAGGTTGAACTGAGGAGAAAGTCTGAGCGAAGATTTCTCACGCTTTTTCAATAGAAGAAACAGCTACTAAGAGTCATCAGAATGGAAAAGATGAGGAAAAGATGAGGAGGTAAAGTTGTTAGAAAGATTTTTGGCAAGGTGCCAGAAGGCGCGGGAAGAATCTGAGTTGGAGAGTCTCAGAACATTTTGCACGAATAAAATAATTTTTAGCAGAGTAAAAAGGACAAACTTAGCATGATTCCAGGCAGAAACAAAAAAGATGAGATTCAAGGGTGGTTGGCTCCAGTACCTTTTGTAGGCCCTTTTCCTTGTCGTCAGTCAGTTGCGTACACCATCCGACAGAATCACTCCACTGGAAGGTTTAGCCACGTACAGATGCTCAAAGTACTCAGCCCAATGAGGCACACCAACAAATGAAACAGCGTCAAGGTAGTTAAGTATATATGGAATGATGCAAAGTGAAATGAAGTGAATTCGATTGCAGATAAATCATCTATATACACCTTTTTGTCATATCCACTGTTGGCGAATCACTGGGGCTTTAGAATACTGTCAGGCTAATAATGACTGTTTAAACTCACTTGAATAAAGCTCTCGTGGCAGCAAATAAAAAGGATGTTTGTTGGTTGATTTCGTGGTGATGGTGATGAGGGACGGGGATCATAACTCAGGCCACCGTTTAGTCTTATATTACTTTTTGAAGATATTCTTTGTTTTGTACAAGTCTCCATATTTTCGTTTTAGCTCCTTGACTTCGGTGACGCATTATTTAGCTTGTTTCATACTAACAGACGATTCGGTTTACCTTTTAAGTGGTGAAAGGTGTATATGGAGACTGCTTTAATTCCTTGAGCAATATGCATCACAGAAGCTCAAATGCAAGTTGGATTGAAATTGCGAGGAATAGTTGTGTATCCTTCATTTGGTGCTCGTTGATTTATGGTTCGTACGGTCTTTGCAT